>NW_019231846.1:235986-345832 GCF_002742605.1 Olea europaea var. sylvestris
CTCTCTCTCTCTCTCAATAAATTAATATAAATGCGTCGTCCGACATAATTTAGTGGTGCAAAGAATTAGTGAGATTATCTCACGTATTGCTTGCAATCGTGGGATTCGATTTCCGAAACAGGAAATTAGACTCTGACGCAGTATATAGCCAGCTCTGGTTATAAATGCAATAAATATACACATATAAATCTCTGATTTGACTTCGAAAATCTCTAGCGAAAAGAAATTTGTATTGCCAGCGGTCAATTTGCTTCTATCTTTGGCTATAAATCTCATTCATTTTGTCATTGAAATTGTGATATATCCATTGGTCTAATGGCTGACGGAAAAATGGATCTTTCAGAGGATCTCTTCTCATCGAAACAGTCTGATCAATCGTGGAATTCAAAAGGTATTTGGCGGTGCGATTTATATTGGATTTTTAGTTTTAGCAATTTGATTGTTATGAATTGAATTGTGTCCTAATGTTATTTGATCTGACTGGTTTTAACTTTGAGATATTGCTTCAACTCCAACTTTAGGGTCCATCAGATTGGTTTGATGTCTTTAATTTAATTTTCACGATAAGAATGTTACGTTATACTACTTTTCATTTTCATCATACTCTGATATTTTTCCACCAGCCACATTAATCAAACTACAATTTTGAGTTCGACTGATCTTATCTGAGCGTGTGTTGGTCTTTAAACACACAGTGTTGTGATTCTGTTTTGTTAAAATGTGGCGGTGTGTCAGTTTAGTTTCCAGATTGACTGCAACTAAAACACACTCGCCTGTATTAATTTTGAATATAATAATATTTTTCTTGGCTTTTGATTGAAGATTCCATGGGAAATGAAGAGGGAAAGGGGCTGATGGGAATATTTGATGAATCAAAAGGTAACTAATACTCTTAAGCAAACTTTTCAGTATTGAATATTCCATGCTTGACGGTATATAAATATCCTCTATGGATGTCTGACTTTTATTTCATAGATCAAGGAGCGTGTGAGAACAGCATTCCTTTGTCTCCGCAATGGCTTTATGCTAAGCCAAGCGAGGCTAAGATGGTAAGTTTTGAGACACTTGTGCAGTGCACCTCCTTTAAATTACTTGAAAGGTGAATTTGCTTTTGTGGATTCTAGTTTGATTGGTTCCAGTTCTATCGCCATAATTCACGACTCTTTTTTGAAATCTATTCAGACTGACATGCTCGATCAAATCTACTGCAGTTTGGAAGAGTTTGTAATTGGATTCAGTTATGTTTGATTTCAATGCTATTCAAAATGCAAAATCAGACAGACTATTGTCTTACTTGAAACCTATCGACTTGTATTTCTAGAAGAAATCCTATCATTTGACATTGCAACTGCTGAATTTTCGTTTATTGCTTTGCAATGATCTGATAAGACAGATATTTGTTTTTATGATGACACAAGGAATGGTTGATTGTATCATTTGGAAAACTTTAACATGCTGTACTTTCCATAATATATCATATTATATTATATTATATTATATTATTTGTCTTTGCAGAGAAATACCTGGAGAGGTGTGGGAATAAACTAAATTTTTACTTTCGATAATGTTGACCTGTTATAATTGGTTATGCCCTGTAGATAGTATCATATAAAATGAACTTTAAAGTCAATGTGACTGTCTAGTCAGAACATCTATTTTTCCTTATCCTATTTAAGAATAATGGGTTTGGAACAGACTTATTTTGTTGTTTTATTTCTGTGGTGGTTTCCTTTTTTCCTACTTGTCGTAAATATGCACGTCGTGCCCATTCTTTCTTTTATTCAGGAAACACGTGGTCAAATTTCACTCTCTCTTAGCGGTCCTGATTGGAATCAGAAGGAAGGTTGGCGCTCAGATGCACCTGAGGACAAAAAAGATTGGAGAAGAGTTGCACCGGAAGCTGATAGTGCTCGTCGCTGGCGAGAAGAAGAAAGGGAAACTAGATTGATTGGTAGAAGAGATTGTAGGAAGATGGATCGACGTGTTGATGCCTCAGGCAGAGAAACAGTTGAGAATAGAGTGTTGCCTGCTCCTGAAAGGTGGCATGATGCCAACAGTCGTAACTCTTCCCTTGAAGTGAGTCGTGATAGCAAGTGGTCTACTAGGTGGGGTGCAGATGACAAAGAAAAGGAAGCTCGGATTGAGAAACGAGCAGAAGTGGAGAAGGAAGATGATCAGAATGGAAGTCAGTCAATCATGTCAAGTAGCAGATCTGTTTCTGAACGTGATGGAGATTCTCGGGACAAGTGGAGGCCACGCCATAGGATGGAGGTAAAT
Source organism: Olea europaea var. sylvestris (assembly GCF_002742605.1). NCBI lineage: Eukaryota > Viridiplantae > Streptophyta > Magnoliopsida > Lamiales > Oleaceae > Olea > Olea europaea. The sequence continues at coordinate 238,264 of NW_019231846.1, forward strand.
TCTGGTGGTTCTGGTTCTCACCGTTCTGCGCCTGGTTTTGGACTTGAAAGGGGAAGACTAGAGGGTTTCAATGTGGGGTTTACGGTAGGACGTGGCAGATCTAGTGTATCCATTGTAAAGCCTCCATCTGGGGGACCAATTGGTGCTGCTCAATATGACAAAGGCAGAAGTGTTCCTGGAAAAACAAGTCTTTCTGATGGAAAGTTCTGTTATACTAGGGGGGAACTTCTTGACATATACCGTACGCAAAAGTTAGACCCCTCTTTTGCCAATATGGCTGACAATTTGGAGGAACTACCCCAACTAACTCAAGTAATTGCTGTTGAACCATTAGCTTTTGTTGCTCCCCATGCCGAGGAGGAGGTGAGATTTACAACTTTGCCTTTTAAATGAAAATTTTTAATGCTATTAAACTTGATTTTGAATAACACTCTGACAAACTCATCTGTATTTACAGGCCATCGTAAACGACATATGGAAAGGTAAAATAAGATGCAGCGGGGTGTCATACAATTCATTTAGGAAGGGTGAAACGTCGGATAATGTTTCAGGTGGTTATAGGTTTGACACTTCATTAGTTGCGATTTCAAATTCTCAAAAAAAAAATAAAAAAATTCATCTTTCCTTCTTTTTATTTTATTTTCTTTGGTGGTATTTGATTCTCTCTTGCTATTTGCATATATTTCTTTGTTACGAGTAGTGGAAAATGTGGAATCTGTCAGTGGAAAACAGGTCTTCCCTGAAGATATTACAGCAGAGAGGACAGATGACTTCTCAAAAGCTACACAGGACAATGTTCATGAACCTAGTGTGGATGACATTTTTTACAATTACTTACTTAAATCAGGTTTGTAAGATGTGGGAGTTATAGAATACTGTTTTAATATTGCCCAGAAAGAGTTTTATATTGATGACTTATGGAAGAGAACATTTTTATCTTGCTTCAGAAAAATCTGTTAATGATGATGGAAAACAAGAAGTTTATGAGTCAATCGGAACAGATTTCGATATCAGTGGCTTACAGGCTTTTAATGGTCATCTATCCGATGATTCGCAGCTCAAAGTTTCAGATTCTCCTGTTACCAAACGCTCTTTGTTTTATGGAGGTTCATCTGCTACATTGTTGGAAGTCAATAATAATATTCCTGATGTTTCAACATCACTCTTTGGTACTACATCTTCTGAGCAGTATTGGGATGGCAGCCACCATAAATTTGGTAGCAGAACTTCTGAAAATCAATTAGAAAGGAGAATCCTTCCTGAGGAATTAAGTCTATACTATCGTGATCCTCAAGGAGATATTCAGGGACCTTTCCTTGGAGTGGACATAATTTCATGGTTTGAACAAGGATTTTTTGGGACTGATTTGCCTGTACGCTTGGAAGATGCTCCTGATGATGCATCCTTCCGAGAATTGGGTGATATTATGCCACATTTGAAAATTAAACATGGATTTGATACTATTACTGATTTAAGTTCTGATATGGAAAAATCTGTTGCATTGGTGGGGAAATCAGAGGTCAGTTCAAATGTTTTTCCTGTTGCTTCTGTATCTGTTCCCTCTACTGCATTAGATGGTCCGAGTTGGCAGTTATCTGATTTTGCTGCTTCTCTTTTCAGCATGGTGAGTCAGAAGTACCTGAACATCATGGTCATCCATCAATAAGGTTGCATTCGCAGGGAAATTTCCACGACTTTGTTGCCAAAGATGAAGGTTTGGTTAACTTAAATCCTCTTTTGTTAATTCTGATGGCTGATTAAGTTCAATTGTATCTAATCCTCTTCACAGTTTTTTCCACTCCAACAGATGTTTTTCCAGAGAGACCTGAAAGTGGTGGCAATCCTGTTGGGAAAATTTCTAGGGGGTATGGTGAAACTTCTGCCTATATTGGTAACCAGCAGACTGTGTCTACTGAACTGACAGACTCTGGGGTCTCAACTAAGAAAGATAATAAGTTGCATACTCTTGGGTTGTTGTGGTCTGAACTTGAAAATACTTATGCAAAGAATGGTCAGACATCAAATGCTTTAGGTATTGGACATGTTGAGGATCAACATTTAAACCCTTTATCTGGAATAGTTGCCCCTTCTAGTTCAATGGCTGATTTCACTCGTGCCACAGAGATGCGGCCGGATGTTTGTGGCAGAAATACTATATCTGATCCCAAATTATTTTATGATGTCACGGAGGCTTGCCAGCGCATGGACCAAGACTATAGTCGCTTTGATTTAGACGACAAGCTTGTGTCCAAACAACTGCAGTATCATTATCATCAGCATCATCAGCATAGTTTGATACCTTTTCATAATACACAGCTGAATGAGGCAGTTCTAGAAAGAGTGCCAAGTCAGAGTGTGATACAACACCAACAGTTGGCCAATCAAACGGGGCAAGATCTGGAGCACTTTTTGGCCCTTCAGTTGCAGCAGCAGAGGCAATTGCAGTTTCAAGAACAGCAGTTCCATCAACAGCAAATGATCTTGAAAGAGCAACAACAGTCCCAGGCTAGACAGGTGCTTCTTGAACAGCTGCTGCAGAATCAAATTCGGGAGTCTGACCGAGGGCAGTCACGTATTGATGCTCTTAGATCGGACAGTGCTCTTGAACAGGCAATTTTGAAGCAGCAAATTCTCAATGACCTGCAACAGCATTCCCATTTTCCACCTAGGCATGCTGACTCATCCCTGGAGCAACTCATACAAGCAAAATTTAGGCAAATGCCCAATAAAGGGCATCCTGATGATTTATTGGAGCTGTTATCTAGTAGAAATTGTGGGCAGATTCATCCCTTGGATCCGCAGATTCTTCAGCTAGAGCAGCTGCATGGAAGATCTTTGCCAGTGGGGATAAGGCAGTCTTTCGAAATGGAAGAAGAAAGACTAGTTAATTCTGGGTGGCCTCTTGATGAAGCCAGTCAGTTCCTTAGAAATCCTGTAACTACTCATCAAGCTGGCACTGCTGGATTCAGCCCATTAGACCTCTATCAGCAACAAAGAGCGGCTGCTGAGGAGCAACTCAACCATCTTGAACGAAATGCTTCATTACAAGATATACTCCAAGGTGGAATTTACGACCATGGCATGCTGCCGTTTGAGCGCTCAATGTCACTACCTGTTGGTGCTGCTGGTGTAAACCTGGATGCTATGAATTCTATTGCCCGAGATCATGGTTTAGAAATGCAGGAGCAGATTATGCGACAACTAAAAGGTGGTCAAGGGGTTAGATTCTCATCGGGTGTCTACTCTCAGCATTCACACCAACCTTCAATTTCCAATCAATTTCATGCTCCACATTTGGACACCACTGAGGGTAACTGGTCTGAGAATCATAGTCATTTATCCAATGACTGGATTGAATCAAGAATTGAACAATTACATGATGATAATGAGAGGCATAAAAGGGAATTGGATGTCAAAACGACAATGGAAGATCCGAGTTTATGGATGTCATCTGGAATAAATGATGACAGTTCAAAGCGGCTGCTCATGGAATTATTACTTCAGAAATCAGGCCATCAGTCAGGTGAACCCTTTGATGCAACCGCCAATGAAGTATTCCATGAGATAAGGCCTTCTTCTGGGGCGGGTGCTACATACCATTCGATTAGTCTTCTCTCAGATCTGGAAGCAAGTACCAACAACTTCACTGTTGGGTCTTATGTTTCTGATTTAGGCGGACGATCTCAGGATGAACTAGCTGATGGAATGACCAGTGTAGGTGGATTGGCTTCCAGATCAAAATCTGGAGAATGTTTCATTTCTGGAATTGATGAAAGATCTCAGGTAATCTACAAAAACTCTAGCATGAAATACGTGTTATTTCTTTGAATTAAATTTACTGAATATGGAGGAAATCACCTAAATGCTCATTAGTGAAGACAATGATATTCAGGGACCAGCTTCAATATCTCGAGCTGGCATGGTTGAGCGGGCTGACCTGGCAGCTACAGATAGTGGGGAAGTGCCTGTTAATGTACTTAGTCAACATACTTCACTTCGCTCTACTGGTAACTTTCTGTTATTGGTCGCTTTCTTTTTTTTGTCCCCTCCTCCCGGCTTACCAAAATGATAATGACTAAATTTCTGAACTATGGCCAGGGTTTCATTCAGCCAATTCTTTTTCGGAGGATGCTGCTAAGGATAGGTAAAAACAAGCTTGGTTGCTCTACTACTATGGTTAGAGAAATCCTAGTCATTGAATTCAATTCTTTGCTGCTTTATCAAAGTTCCATGAAAAGTTTATTTTGGTGAAATCATATACTGTAAATTTCTAGAAATGTATTTCCCACTATTGTAGTTAGTAGACTGTTGTCTAGGTGGGAACTATAATTCCCTAATTTACTGCTTTGGAGCATTTTCTAGGAACTTGGTTCTTAACACGTGATGTTTCACTGAAAATTAGTGAATCATATAGGAAGCAGTAGATTTTTCTGCATTCTGTAGTTGCTGAAAGTTTGTTCAGGATTTCTTGTTTTCCTGTTTTTCTTTGTCCATTTTGTTATGTTCTCTATATATCTTTTGAATTAGCATTTCTTAACACTGATGTTCTTATGAGTAGGTTGCAATCTGCCATGTCAAAAATGCTGGAAAACATCTTGCTGAGACGTCCACCTGTCTCACGGGCTGCATCCTCTCAGGGAGGGTTGTCTGAGATGACTGCTGATTCAGTCACCAGAGGAAAGAACATACCAAAAGCTTTACCTACTGATGGTAGGAAAGGAGGTTGTCAATTTTTTGATCTCGTTTTTTTTTTTTTTTTAATAGTACTCGAGCACTTGCTAGTTCCATTTTCTCACGGCTGGGTGGGATGGCGCTTAACTTCCTTGTGGTGAGGATGCTTATCATGTGTGAAATATGATTTCTTGTGCATTGCTGCTTATGTTAAGTTTAGTGATCCACGGTCCACATTTTTTGGCTGTCATGTCAGTTATCAGGTAGGGTGTTTGCCCCATTGGTTGCCTGGAAATTAGTTAATACTTAATATTATGGTTGTGTTTTGTGGAACAGAAGGATTAGCATCTTTAATGATATCAAATTGAAATTGATAATTGCAATAATTTGCGTCTGTTTGTTTAACATGCACATGATTGTATCTGATATCTCACATTAGAGAGTAGAGCATTGATAGAGGAGTTTGTAAATTATATCTCTACTGCTTGCTGCTCCCTCTTGTGTGTGTGCATTTCTAATCATTTACTTAATTTTTTTCTTCCTTTCAGGGATGATAGGAGAAACGGGAGGGAATCCGGGAAATTCTGACAGTGTGTCATCTGGCAAGAAGGCCATGCAGTTTCGACGGACTTCATCTTGTGGTGATGCTGATGTCCTGGAAACCTTGTTCAGTGACGTGCTTAAAAGCGATGCTAAGAAACCGGCTTCTCTAGAAAGTAATGTACCAGCATCTGGAGCTTCAGAGTTATCAGACATGACATTGGGGGCAAAAAGCAGCAAAAAGAAGGGGAAGAAAGGTATACAAATTGATCCTGCTCTTCTAGGATTCAGAGTCACTAGCAATCGGATCCTAATGGGTGAGATACAGCGTCTAGACGATTAATCTCTCCTGTCACCATCATTTGTTGTAGAGGTTTTAGTTTGTATATTTTTTAGCAGGTCAATTCTTTTATTATAGTTTTTGTGGGGTTAACAGATTTATTTATTTTATTTATTTTTATTTATTTTTAAGAGGCATATTTAACATATGACTACTCAATGATTTTGTATAGATTTTATTTTTATTTTTTATTATACGAATAGCAAATCAACAAAGAGTAATGGTACCATGCCAAATCGGTTGTCATTCAGTTTTAAAAGTTTTGGTTAACAGTTATGTGTTTTGTGAGAATACTAGTCTTTGGCTCGTGCGATGCACGAGTTTTGTATAGATTTTGTTATTATTAGTGTGGATTATGTCGAGTATTTAAAAAAAGAAGTATGTTAAGTAGTTGAAAATGAGAAATTGAAGAGAAAGTAATTTCATTGAAAGCTAAAAATTAACCATAAGGTAGACAAAAAATATATACAATATTATGCAAAATGAACTTGGCCTTTTGTTTAAGATAATACTGCTCATTCCATTTTTTATTCTATTTTTTCTTTCATTTTGTCTAGTATAAATGGATTTGAGCTGGCACTTTCTAACTCTGATTGGTAAGTAGCTGATTTGAAAAGAGCTTTTTTGGCTGGAAGGGAGCAACTGTCATCTGCATCTACGTCCATGTTAAAATTGTCCAAATTTTTTTCAGGATTAATATTCTTTTGGCAATCTTGTTCTTCATCTACAATTAAACATTCGACAGAGATGATGTCAAATTTGTAATTGGATGAATTAGGTTCTGTTTGAGTCGTTTTGAGATAGAATGCTTTTTCAGTATTTTGCATTTTTCCAATTATATCTCCAAAATCTGCTTGTGAACCTTGTGTATAAAAAATATGAATGTCATGAAGAAATTTATCAAATATATCAAAAGAGATTGGAGAAGACTGTAAATTATTACAAAGTTTGTACATTTGTGAACATAAATTTTTTTGCAGTTTCACTAATTTCACTTGTATTTATGTATCCTGTGGCATCTGATAATTGGACATATGCTCTTACTCTGAGATAAAGAGAGTAATTATTTATTTATGTAGTAAGAAACTATATGATATATATATATATATAATTAGAAAGGTGTGAAAAAATCTATCTTACCGAGGAACAACTTTGGAATTGGAACTTTTACAGAAAATACAAATATATATTTCACCAAAATCAGGAACTTTTAAATACAAATATATATTTCATCAAAATCAGCGCTTGATCGCCGATAACAATTGCTGCAAGCCATATACCAACATTTTGGATCTATTTTTTCCATTTTTGCAGTGGCGTTCATCCAATAAAATTTTCTCTGAAAAAGGAAATTGTAATTTATAAAGAAACATAAATAGAAATCATAATATATTGTGTACAGAGATATATAAATACCGGTAGAAGTTGACCCTGTAGATTTTGAATTAAGGTGAATTTGTTGCGCACTGGAGGAGACAATTTTGTGGGAGATTTTTGAGTGTATGGCTTTTTCAAAATCAACTCATCGATTTTGTCCAAATTTGTATCTTTCCTGAAAGAAATGAAAGAGTAGATGAGCCAAATAAAACCAAAATAAATGTAAGCCGAAGGATATACATACATACCATTCAACCAATTCTTTTACTGCCATGAAAGGAGTATTCACGAAAAATGTACTACGAACTTTTGTGGAGAGTTTTAAACCTACACAATTCATTGATACAAGATAAGAAATGCAATTTTAAGTAGAGTTTAAATAAGAAAAAATAATAGAAATTTACCCAAAAAAAAGGTGACTTTTAGGTTTGTTGCAAAGATTACTGATTTTTTGTCAATATTTTCTAAGAATAATTTGTATTCTCTGTCAACAAAAGAATTCCACATTGTTAACATCATTGTTCTGAATTTTTGGTCCAGAAGTATTATATTTTGTACCCAAGTTTGGTTGCCATCTTTTGATTGAATCAATCGTTTAGACATCATATCAATCAGAATGGCCAAAATGTCTGCAAAAAAAAAAAAAAATATATATATATATATATATATATTTTTTTTTTGTGTTGACTGTAATTATAATTATTTGATTAAATTATATATAATAGTATTATTTATTTTGAAAATAAAGATGGAATTTCTTACTTATATCAGTGTTTGTATCCATGAATTGCTCAACTTCATCGAAAGAAGTTAGGTGATAGGTGGAAAAAACAAGTTCTAAGTTATTGTCATTCAACTCTTCAACACGAGTTTGTCCAGAAATCGTCCATTGTAGAGCTCCTGTTGAATATTTGTAGTTTCCAGTGTTGTTTTTAATATAAGCTTTAGAAATTGCATACGTCTTTCCAAGGAGAAATTGATTTTCGAAGGCAGTGATATTTGAATCATACAGACTTGCTTGGATAGTGTTACACTGATAGATAAAAAGATAAAAATTGATTAGTGTAAGATTTTATATATATATATATATACACACACCTTTATCAGTATATTTATTGGGTTTGCATATTAAAATAGCTCCCCATCCTGTCATACTTCCATCTGTTTCTATAATTAAGTATTCTGAATCTAAAGGCATAGCTAATTCTGGCAGGGTTTTTATTTTTTCTTTTATTTGTTGGACTAATTTTATATCTTCTTGATTAAAAAATCTTTGTCCTGTAGGAGATGTCTTTGCATATAAAGGTCCTACTATTTTTTCCAAATCTTTTATAAATGGTCTAGCATAATTTACCAATCCTAGAAATTTTTGTTACTTGTAAAATAGCAAATAAATAGTCTAAAGATTTATATTTTTCAAAAGAAATTAATTCTATACCGTATTCAAAAATCTCTTCAATTTCTTTATAAAATATAAAACTATAGAATATTTTTTCTAAATCTACAAGTATATATATATATATATATATATATATATAATTTTAATAATAATAAAAGAGAGAAAACATATTTGTTTTGAAAAAGGAAAAATAATACTAAATCATTGTATAACTTACGTCAGTATCCATTAGTATTATGTGTTGATATCTTTCATTGCCTTGTTTTGAAGGTTTTGATGATTGTTTCTCTACAATAATTACTTTGGCTTTCCATTTTTGGTTGTTGGATAGAATTTCTGGTATAAGTTGGTATTTTTCTTCCATTGACAATATTTTTTTATAAATAGGATGAAGACAAAGAGGAACATTTGGAGATTTTTTTTTTTTGATGAGATGAGATAACCAATCCAAATAGAAGAACATATATATAGACATCTAGAGTTATATCATTTATATTTTTTATTTGGATATTTATTGTAAAATCTAATTCATAGCCATACCTGATATGGGAATGACTTGTAAATTGGGGAATTTCTTTTGATGATGAGATAACCAATCGAAAATAGAAGAAGATATCTATATTTTTTATATTATTATATCTACCAGTAGTAATATATTGTAAAATCTAATCTATAGCCATACTTGATATGGAGATTACTTGTAAACTGGTATAGAGATTACTTGTAAAGTTGTAGTGCTCATGAGATGAACTCAATTAATTATTAGAAGTATCTAACAATGTGTAAAATGTCATCGTGTTAGAGTAACTCAATGGCTTGTGCATGGGGATGACTTGTAAATTGGGGGATTTCTTTTGATGATGAGATACCCAATCGAAAATAGATGAAGATATCTATATTTTTTTAAATTATTATATCTACCAGTAGTAATATAATGTAAAATCTAATCTATAGTCATACCTGATATGGAGATAACTTGTAAACTGGTATAGGGATTACTTGTAAAGTTGTAGTACTTATGAGATGAACTCAATTAATTATTAAAAGTATCTGACAGTGTGAAAAATTTCATCATGTTAGAATAACTCAATAGTTTGTGTAAATCGGTTTTATACCCTGCATACTTTATACTGAGTAAACTGTGTAAAAAGATAATGAGTGATACGATGAGAAAGAGTTTTGAGAAAAGATATTGATGATATATTTTGTGACAAATTTGATAAAATTAGTTTTTAGTTTATTTTAATTTGAATGAGCATGTTAAACAAAAAAAAAAGGAGAATTTATTTCCTACAATTATTATCCCAACTAACTCACATAACAACAAAATAACATTCCTACAATTATTATCTTCATTTATTGTTTCAACTACTAAAAGTTTAAAGTTTAAAGTCACGAGAATTCATATTCACATGTGAAGAATCTTATACCATTTATCTTATCAATCATACTAACTTTTTACCCATTCTACAATTCTACACATTTTTGCAAGAGAGAGAGTTTTCAAAGTAGAGAGCAGAGAGAAACATTTTAGTTGGTTGAAAAGTAAGATTTTTATTGTTGAATAAAATGTTGTCCGGCATCACGGAGAGGCTGCGTCTCGTGCACGGAGAAAGGACCTCTCCATGCACAGAGAGGACCTCCCTCTCCGCACGGAGAGAGGACCTTTCCGTGGACGGAGAGAGGACCTCTCCTGTGCAGGAGAGTGCGCCTCTCCGTGCATGGAGAGGCGCATTGAGAAATGGTTATAGGGAGAGACTCTCCGTGTGCGCCTCTTATATGGAAAAATGTTTAATGCCAAAAAACATATTGCTACTGTGATTCAAGTTAACTCTGTATACTTCCGCATCATGTATCTGTTTTAAGAATAGAAGAATGCAGGGCATGTTTCCCCCATAATTATGTGAATTCATTACCTATTAATTTGATCATTAGTGTTCATTTGCGATATGAAGTTTCTAATTATAGTTTTTAACTAACAATATCAAATAAACAAGCTAATTATCAAGCAAATTCATACATTTGTTCTTTCAACTATCTCAATATTTTTAAGCCAACATCCTTATCATTTGGGATGCGTTGAGTCTATTAAAATCAAGGCATAGAAGGGAAATAACAGAGAGAAGTATTCCTAGCTACACAAAAAATAGATGACAGTTTATTAGAAAATCAAGCCAAGAACTTATGCAGCAAAGTATCTTCTATACTCAGAAATATGTTATACATTTTTGTGAAGACCTAAATATCATTATAGAAAATCTTTAACAATTCAGTTATTGACACGACTAAATCAAGGCTTAAACCCTCATAAGCTTTGAGTTTCCTAGTGAACATTGCACAAGGAATGTCTGAAAGCATAAGCCTTAAGCCCTTTTGAAAACACTACTTACTATATTATGAATATGCTCATTCTTAACCTATCCCATCTAATTTTACAGTAGATTCATCTTGAAAATTCTTGTCTCAGTTTCACTCAATGAATGTGTGCACCTCTCTGTATGCAGTTGTATAAATAATTGGGATTACTATGTATACATAGAAAAATGTCTATGAATTATAGGTGACAAAGGTTGAATTATAACTATAATTTATGAAGAAAAACCTTCACAAATAAAATTCAATTTGAAGAAGCAGAATCATATAAACATATTAGATTTGACTCTTAAAGTAAAATTTTCAACAGTAGAAAAAAGGAAAATAAGATGGAGGAAAAATTATAGTCTTAGTTATTCATATAAGCCTGCATTTTACCTAATGTATAAAATCTTGGAGCTTTAGTATTTTTTTTTTGTCATAATCATCTAGAGCTAGAATTTCTTATAAATATAAATTTGTGTATTTTTTTTATTATGCAGATGTCTCTTGAATATATTGTCTCTCCAGATCAGTGGTTCCTTGCCACTATTTGTCAATGTCCAAATCGGCAATATCTCCTGGATTTTTTTCAATTTATAGATTCAAATCAACAGGCTTCTGTTATGTGCAACAATTTCTATGGATTTTTTGTGGGAGTTTTGTCTAGGGAAGAGGAGGAACAATTTAGCAGTAAGTTGATACATGAATTTGTGATGAGGCTTATACACTGTGATAAAAATAACGAAGTGTGGGTATGCCTAGGTGATCGTGTTGCCAGATTTAGTATGCAAGAATATTGTCTCATCACCGGATTACCATGCCATGAATCATCTGTGGAGATTAATCATAATAACCATCGTCTTATGAATCAATATTTTAATGGTTTGAGAAGAATTAATATGAGAATGTTGCATCAAGCATTCCATTCATGTGAAGACTATATAGATAAATTTAAGTTGGGGTTGGTTATGTTCGTGGAGTGTATTTTGAAACCAACTGGCAGAAATATCGATTATAAGACACTTGGTATGGTTGAGCATCTCAATGACTTTCTTGCTTATCCATGGGGTCGAAAAGCATATTTTGTTTTGTTAAATTCTTTGCAAGAATCACAAGCTCAAAGAGTGCAAAGAGCAGAACAAAATCAATCAGACTGCAAATATGCATTAAATGGATATCCACTTGCATTCCACGTAAATTTTTTCTGTTCTTTCATTTTATATATATTATTTATAACTTATTTGTATAACAAAAGATTATAATTATTTGCAGTTCTGGATATATGAAGCTTTTCCAGAGATTGAAAAAAAATTTGGACGTAGGAGATACAAAACAGCACAAAGTCCTCGAATGTACAAGTGGAGACCCAATGTAGTATTGACTAAGAGAATGGTAAAACAGTTTTTGGCCACAAGGGAGGTATAACATACTTTTTTAAGAATGCATAATTACGTATTCATTTTATCATTTAAAAACTAAATTTAGTTATCATGATTACAGATTGAGGTAGTTGCTGTGTTATATCCTACGAAAGAAGAGTTAGAATTGTCATGGTACACAACTCTTTCAATGCCAGCAGATAATGAACATAACATCTTAGATGGTATAGTTCATGGAGAATTAGATAACACAGTACAACAAATCCCACAACGAATCGCAGAAAACATCTTCGTGCAAGAAACGACCATTCCGAGTAGTTCGAGAACTTCTCCTCAAGTTGGTTTTGCTTCTGGTTTTGATGCTTCGAACTATATAACTTGAGAACAAATGGAAGAAATGCTGGGAACACATAGGCAACATGTGATATCAGATGTGTCCGGTGTATGCCATAATCTGAAGGAAGAAATATTTCACAATCAGAACTAGATGTTTGAACAACATTAAAAAAGGGCAAGAAGATTATATGCAATCCAGTATTCATTCTTATATGGATACTATTCTTGACAGTCAGAGATAAGTATTCCAACAGGAATTTCAACAGCAACAAAAATGGCAAGAAGATAATATTTTAGGCAATATGCAATCTTATGTGGATAACAGTTTAAGTTCAATGAGATCCTACGTAAATGAACAGAACAAGAATACATTGAGCAATGTATCAAACATAGAAGCTATCATTGGTTCTATGCAACAAGATATTCCTATTCAGACAATTCCAACTCTTTGTGATTCGCCAAGGGAAACATCAACATTTCAACAAGAGACGGAAAGTGTTGAAGGATCGAGAAGAGAAAATAAAGGTAAGGGAAAACAGATATGGTCTTCATCATCAAAAAGCCATCCTTTAGAAGCTTATCCAAAGAAGAAGTACAACATTATTAGAGATTGAATATTGCACAATCCATCAGGATAAGAAATTTAACTCTGTATTAGCTTAAATACTTTTTTTTTTAATTCAGTGGATAATGAATTATATTATCTAATATTAATTTATATTTGTTTATATAGTACTTATTGGGAGGACAGTGGCAATTACATTGAAAGGAATATGTTGAAAAATTTGTTGGATGTAGGGAAAGATATAACTCCCACGGTGAGTAAGGTATAGTGATTACAATAAATTTAATTTTATGTTCGATATTTAATAATAAATTAATTTTACATGTATTTATTTTATTAGAGTATTGAGTTAGAGTTGAAGTTATTAAGACGACTTATCAAGGATGGTTCTACATTAATTTCTAAAGACTATGTTGTAATGGATTTCAAATTTCAAGATGAGTGTTCTAAAATTTTCACCTGATTAATAGAAGAGAAAAATAAAACCACCAGGGGAGAAGCGGATTTCACTCCGTTAAATGAATATGTGAACGGTTTTTCGCCTATGAATAGTCGTAAATGGATGGCGTGCAAGCATTTACTAATTCCATGCTCATTTCCTGACAATTGTTGGTATCTCTTTGTGGTGAATATTCCTGAATGGAAATTCCAAATATATGACTGTAGCAACGGTATTCTTATACCAGATCAAGTCATGGTACATGCAAAAGCAATACATAGTGTAATCCAAGCATCCATCATGAATTCTGAGCTTTCTACCCGGAAAGATGCAAGAAAACATAGAAGTAAAACAATAGAAGTAGAGATAATACCTTATCTACCATGTGCAGGCAATGGGTGAGCATTTAAATAACTTTTTATTTGCTATAATATTTAATTTTTTCTTTATATGGATATAGTCTAACGTAAAATTGTTTCTTCTATAGGCCAAACTGTGGAATGTTCGTGCTAAAATATATAGAATGCTTTCTCCTATGGCAGCCAATAGAATTAGTTTCACCTGATAGGATGTCAATTTACAGACGGAAGATGTTAGTAGATATTTGTAACAATGAATATTTTCTTCATTCTTCTTCTTAGTTATTCTTCATTCCTCTACTTAGTTATATGGTCATGTAATGACAGTAAATGTTATGTAATAAGTTTATGGTGTTTTTTTTATTTAATATTATTATTATTTTTTTTATATTGTTGGTGTATATATAGAAAATAATAATTGTGGTAAAATCATGATAAACCTGAACAATTGACAATGTTTTAGTTTGAATCAACATTATAATATCACAATTTTACATGGGTTCCATAAATTAATTGTTAAATATTCATATTTATGCTCTAAATAAGAAAGATGATGAAAAAAATTAAGCATCTTATCAAACAAAATATAACTATAATTTTAAAAAAATAAAAATAACCAACCTTGTGTACTGTTGTATAAATCTTCACTCTGACAGCAACAAAATGATAGATTAATTCTGGACAATTTAGAATTCTAAAACTTGTCAAATAGAATGTATTAAATTCAAAATTTCCAGATACACCATATTTTTTGTGCAACTAATATGCGATTTTTTTTGGTCTGCTGGCTTAATCAAAACTTTTATATTTTATCTTGTCTTTGCTCTAGACAACGCAACATATAGCTGATCGTGTGACAACACAAGCTCAGGCAGATATAGACCCACAAAATCTAATGTTTGACTTTGAGATTTGTTAATAGTCATAGCAAAACAAGGACGAACTGGAAATTGAGTTCTTTTAAATGGTACTAAATGTTTATCTCCCTCAAGTGAAATAAATGGAATTGTAGGTAAAAATACTTGTTTTCCACTATATTCACCGCATCCAATTCCAGCTAAAACAACATTTTGTTTAAATTCACGACAAATAAGTCTAGTTCCATTGCATAAGCCTTCCGAAGGATTAATATTTCTTAACAACATAACAGGACAATTTTTTTTTTAGAACAAGTTCATGTGAAGGTATATCATTTGGAGTCAAACTATTCAAAAAATCTTCATGAATAAATCTTTCTGTTTTATCAATCACTTTATCAAAACAGAAATATATAAATGTATCTCCTGAAATTTGTTTAACTAACATATTGTTTATCATATCAACATATTCGTTTTTTGGAGTTAAAATAATTCTATCCATTATAGTATTTAAATTGTTACTATAAGTGTGAAAATTTGGAAACACAATGCTGATTAACTTTTTCAATGATTTATCTTCATCTTCAAAATCTATGACAATGTCTAAAGGAAGTTTAATCACGCGACATGTATGTTCGTTTTCAATTCCGTTTCCAATTTTGAGTAAATATTCACAAAATGAAGGATCCAATCTAGCTCTCATATTTTGAGTTAATGTCAGTTGTCTAAAGTATTGTCATAAATATGAGAATACTAAACTTGCTTTCATAATATCATCTTTTGTTCCTCTTTGTACCAGTGGCAAGATTTGACGAAAATATCCTCCACACACAATGACCTTTCCACCAAATGGCAATTCACATTCAATAATATCTTTTAACATTTTATCCAAAGTTTCAAAAGCATATTTATTAACCATTGGTACTTCATCCCACACAATTAGTTTTGTCATTTTTAAAAGCTGACCAAGTGCTGATTGTTTACTTACCGAACATCACATATCAGGACTTGTTTGAAGAGGAATTTTGAAACGCGAATGACTAGTTCTTCCACCAGGTAGTAAAGAAGCAGCTACTCCACATGATGCTGTTGCCAATGCAATGAGTTGTCTACATCTTACTGTAGCAAGTAATGCTCTGTACAAAAAAGTTTTGCCGGTACCTCTTGGACCATCAATAAAAAAAGTCCATTTCTATCATTGAAAACACAATCTAAAATACTATCATAAGCAAATTGTTGTTCCTTATTTAAACTCTCTGTAAAATGTATGTCAGACTCAACACTGACATTTGCATTTTCTTCTAAAATCATATTTGCTAACATGTCGGCTTCATTTATAGCAACGTCGAAATCTGTAAAGCAAAAATCACTTACACTTTTACCAACAACTTCTAAGAATGAATTTATACAACGTAGTGCTCTAATTTCAGCATCATACTCTGTCTCACCTGTATGTAAATAATCTTCTATCATGTAAGCTTTATATTTAATCCATAAATTTATAGGGTTTGTAGGGGCACAAAAAATTAGCACATTAGCAAAAAGTCGACGGAGTGATACAGGCATTTGGTAAAAAATAGTCTCGTTTAAACACATGTCACAATAATTATTTCCACTGATTAGACCATGTAAGAATGCAGCCTCACAATAGATAGGTGCCACAACACCATTAACTGTTCTTAAATCTTCAAAAGATTTTGGTCCTTTAATATGATTCAGTAGAACTCTTAAAAAATATTTCTCACCTTCAGATGGATTAGCAGCAACTATTCTACCAATAACATTTTACTTTTTTTTAGTATTTCAAATTCGTAAATATGTATTCCATACAAAGTATGTAGGAAAATCTTTATAAAGTAAAGTCCGAGCATTTTCATCAAAAATATTCATTCGAAAAAATTCAGTTAACATTGTTCGTTGGATAAAGTCTTTATTTACAACTTCTGATAAATCATCACTTTCATTGTAAGTAACTAATTGAGAATTTTCAACATGTAATTGCAAAGAAATTACAGAAGGAGAAATGTCAAATAAACCAAAACTAAAAATCCTCCAAACAGCTTCTGGCGCAGATATCCATCTAGCAGTTTGATAATTTGAAATTTCATCTCTATAACATTCATTAGTTTCTTTATTCACAGCAAAATTAACATGGTCATGTCCTTTGTATACATATTTATATAAATATTTCACAGCTTTAACAGAAGAACGTATTTCTACATTAATATGACAATCATATTTAGCTAAAATATACGGATTGTATGGTACAACCCATCTATTGTCTAGTATGCATCCTCTGACTTTAACGATAACACCATCGTTACGACTTCTATAAAAGCGGATAAGAATTATTACTCAATAAAGTATGTAAAATATATTCTTTTGGATATTTAATTTTGCAAGTACCATCGTTTTCCATGCAAACATTTGTAGGATTTAATTGTCCACAAGGACCATGCATCATATGTTTGATCACAGTAGTATGTGGATAAGAATTTTTCTTTTTATCTGGTATTTCACACGAAATAATTTCATCAACTTGCATAGAATTAATAATCTTAAGATTTCGTTTAAATATAAGAAGAAAATGAACGTGAAGGAGACCTCTTTTTTGGAATTCAACCACATAAACATAAGCAATTATAGGCCCGAGAATTTCCCTCTTCAATAAATCTGTTTTTAGTTCCTCAAACTTAGCTCGAAATATTCGTGCTAACAAGTCTGGCCTATTTTGTATTTCATCACTATGTCTCAATTCTTGTTTAATTTCAGGTCAATTTGGATTGCATGTTATTGTTAAAAATATATCGGGTTTTCCATATCTTTGAACTAAAAACATTGCATCCATATATCTTTTAGTTAAATTTCTAGGACCTCCAATAAACCCTGTGGGTAACACTATTGATTTACCAATCTTACAGCCTCTATTCTCACCATTCTGTACACTATCCATAATTCATTGGTAAAGCTCTGCTCTTATAATCTTTTGATTATTTCGAAAATAATCCAATCTTGCAATTTCAATTTTAACATGCATATCTATTATATATTGTTGCAGAAGTCTACCTGTATGAAGAAGTATAGAATTATCTGAAAGCCTTACTTGAAGTTTATAGCGATAATATTCACGACAAGATACATTTATTCGCTTCTTCGACTTCGTCAAAACTGAAAAAAAATAGGAAGAAAAAATTTGAGAAGGAGAATATAATCCCATACTCTTTTATTACATATAAAACAATTTGATGGATGATAAAACTTACCACATTCTTCCATTTCCAAAAGTTGTTCAGCCGAATGAATGTTATTAATTTGTATAAAATTTTCATCGATGAGTGAAGAAGTATTCAAATTGACTTTTTTGATACTTTCGTGCCATCCCGGTTCTCCGTAGGCAAATATTAATGGATACTGAAGTGGATCATAGCCGCCATAATAATAATTCACTTTATGTGTAGTGTTAGAATGGCTATAAATTAATATATCGCGATTTTGAACGCTGACGGATGGGTCTTCATCAACCCAAACAGTAGCCACGTATTCACATGATGACATATTATACAATCTTTGGTCAAGACCTGGATCACACTTAAGTACAATATGACATGAACCAAGATCAGAAATTTTATTCAACGATCGAAAAAAACGACAATATGGATTTATCTTCAAAACATCTATCAATTTTCTCAAAGTCGTTTCACATAACCTGTTAGAACTTTTTAGTCTATTAGTGATTTCGTTATCAGTATCATAGAAGTATAACTGTAAATATGCTGGTTTCCCATCAATTGGTAACAATGGATTTATAAAACGGTAAACTTGTCCTTGAACTCTAAATGTATATATACCTTTATTATTTCTACACAAATTTTTATCATACTTAACACCAAAAGAAGCGAAAGCAAAATGATTATTATAAGTACGAGCAACTTTTTTAAAGGCAATTGCCTCACATGAAGTAGAAGTAAATAGCTCAAACAATTCAGGAGGAACACTATTTAACTGTAATCTAACTTTTCCATCACAATAACAAAAGCCCTTAGTTTTTTTATGAAACTTTTTGGCACCACAATATTTACAAATTGTAGACGATGGAAGAAAAATAAGGTTTGGCAGGAATATTTCTTAGATTTATTTGTTTGGAATCAACTCTTTTAGAATTAGGTAAAATATTAGGAATTTCTGATACTTCATTTTGATTTTCAGAATCTTTTTGAAGACAAATACTTTCATCCTTGTATAATCCAATACAATCATCAATACAACCTAAAAGCATAAAAATAAAAATAAGATTTATGAAAGATATCATAAAAAATAAAAAATAATAAAAAAAATGAAAAAACCTGTTTCAAAGTCACGACATCTAGTTCGCCTTTCTGGTATATAACTTGTAGTAACTTTTAAAGAATACCAAATATGTATGTTAAAATTACGTACAAAAGAGAATGAAAAAAATGAACAAAAAATCACATTTCAACAAATAATCATACCTAAAACCCTTTTACGTAATTTGTCTTCCTTTACTATTGGCTTAAGTTGAGAATTTTATGTTTGTGTGGATGTCGTTCTTGAACGTGCACGTTTATTTTTAAACCAATTACAAACATTCTTAACACAAATTTGGCCATATAACGACGAGTGAGAGACTATCTGTGCAATCTCCGATTTGTTTGGATTTGTGTTGCCTTCATGAAATATAGATTCAAGAACTTGAAGCTGCAGAAATGTAGGCGTCCAACCACCCATTATGACTGTGCAAACAAGCAAGCTATGTCAGCACGCAAGTTAACTGCAAAACTTAAACACAAAAATTATAATAAAATATACCACACTGACAAGGAAAGAAGAAAAATATTATTATATTATGCTAAGTCGGACAAATGCAAGCGTGCATAAATAGATATAATATTTCGAATTATTATTTATTTAAACAAACATGCCTAATGAATAAAAAAAATTTTTTGGAAGAGAAGACTTAGCCTCCTTCGTGCATAGAATGCATGTATATAAATATATATATATATTTATAGATATAGAAAAGTAAAAGAAAAAAAAACTATATCATAGTAGTTGGATATATACAATATTTAATTTTACAGTAATATTTTTAGTAATATTGAATTCTTTAAATTAAATTTATCTAAATATTACTTTAGATTAAATATTAACTCAAAGTTTTTAATATATTTCTTTACATAGTAAAAAGTTTGCTTGAAGTTGTAAAAAATATCATTGTAGTTAGTGTTATATAGTATAAAGAGGTATTAACTTTTCTTTTATTTAAAAAAAAAGGAAGGGAAAAATATTAATAATAAGATGACTCTGTGCAGGTCTCTGTGCATGGAGACTCTTGGTCTCCTTACACGGAGACTCCTAGGTGAGGCCTGCAATTATTATTATTATTATTATTATTTTCATTAGATATAGATAAAAAAAAAATTCAATTGAAAATTCTTTTTAATTCTTTTATCTTTATAATGAAATTTAATTTTTCAATTTAATTGTTGCGTGTTAGAATAAAGTAAATTTAGAGGTAAGATAAAACAATTTTAAAGAATTGTAAATTAAAAAAAAATTATCTTACAACGTAAATATATATAAAAACAAAAAAAAAACAAAAAAACAAAACGAAGAGTCCAAGGCCCAAAAAAAAAACTACCAAAAAAAATTACTGTACTCTTTGCACGGCGTAGTTTTTGCTCCCCACTTGGAAAAAAATACAAAATAAACAAAATAAAAAAATTACAAAAATTTAAAAATACATATATAAATATTATTTTGTTGCTTCAATTGTAACCTTTTGATTGCAATCAAATAATGTGTGAAACGTGTGACACTTCAATAATTTCTTTCTCCTCACTTTTATTTTTGGGAAGAGTAAGATCAGGCTTTTTTGATAACATATTATTCATTTCTACAACCTGTGAACCTCTTGTTAAATCTGGAAAAAAGGAAAAAATATAGGAAGTACATATCTTCTTATTTAAATTGTTTCTCATATTTTCAAAATTTATCTTAAATCACTCCTCACATAAAATATTTACATATTTGCTTGTAGGTGCTCAACAAAAAGAAAATCAGGTGTCTATCCACTCTTTCCTGATTACTATAGCTATTTTTTCAACATTAAATTTTACAGTTTTAACTTACATCTTGTTATTTGAGATGGACTAAATGTCAATTTTCAATTCTTCTATTAAAAATCGAATACAAATCATGAATTTCTCACCAAACTTCACGATATTGGTCTACAACGACATATAGAATATATTTTTTTTACATCACATACAAAGTTTATCTTACAGACATGGAACTTCCATTAATAAACTTTCTAACTCGCCTATACTGCAAAATCTAACTTAAAATCTATATTACGCCTCCACAACGTAAATAATAGAGTTATTTTAACAAAATTTTCATTGTACTATATTGAGACAGAATGGAGGTGCCACATCGTTTCTTCAGAATTATTACTTCTCCACAAAACCATAATACTCGTCTGGTTAGTCACACAAGAGTTTCTCCTCTCACATTTGAATGGACGCATTCTTAATATCTCTCTTATACTTTTTAATGTATATGTATAGATGCTTCCGAGATCCTTCGTCAATGATTGGAGACAACAACTTGATGACACAGTACGAGTAACTGCATACGGTGGTATAATTGTCACAATACGATTGGAAAGAGATAATGGAAGAATATATTTTGCCGATGGATGGGAACAATTTTTTGACCATCATAACTTACAGGATGCTCATGTTTTGGTATTTGAATGTAATGGAAACTCCCCATTCAATATGACCATATTTGACCATTTTGGATTAGATGTCACTTATGACTCCGATGTTCCTGAAAAATACAACACTTCACATACAGATAACTCTGCATTTGAAATAACACTAAAACCTCATCACAATAGCCATTGAGAAATTGTAAGTGTCATCTTTAATATCTTATTCTACATTCATCTCTTCCACATAAATTTGATTCAAAGATCAATAATTTATTCATTCATGGTTTTCCAGAATATACTAGGACAATTCTCTAGATATCACCTACTAAGAGGTGTGCGAAGTGTTCAAATCTATGATTCTTTACATCACGACTGGGAGCTTGCCACAAATTGGCGACCAAATGGTTTAATAAGACGTATGACTATAGATTTTTTTAGAGAAAAAGTACTACGAATGGGCGAGACATGTGTTTTCGAACTTTTGAACAGTGAACCCCCCAATGTTCATCGTCTAAAAAAAAAATCATGTTGGTGGAAGTTTGACACGCCTATGAAACCTCTTTACTTTCTTCTAATTATTTTCATGTATTCCTATTCTGTTATTTCCTAGCCCAATTCTAAATATAATTTTAAAAAAATACAAAATAAACAAAATAAAAAAATTACAAAAATCTTAAAAAATATATATAAATATTATTTTGTTAAAATTGAAAAATTAAGTTTTATTTAAAAGAGAAAAGGATAAAAAAGAAATTTAAATAAATTGATAAAAAGAAGAATTACTTATAAAAATATATATATATATATAGGCTCTAACATTTTTTTTTCCTTCCTCCATGTATGGAGACACTTTCAATTTATAATTCTCTTTAATTCTTTTTTTTTTCAAATTTTTTAATTACCAAATAATATGTTGTAAAAAAAATCTCTGTCGCATATTATCTCTATCTTTTTTTTAAATATAAAAGTGATATTTTTCTTATATCCATACTATATATATCTATATCAGAGAGGGGAGGAATGAAAATTGCGTATTGCAGTAAATTTGGAGGTAGTGTACAATAAAATAAAATATATATCAAGCAAACGGCGTCGTTTTTGACCCCCAAATTGAAAAAAAAAATTATAAAAAAATGCTACAATAAAGATAGATCAAGACACTGTTGCTTTCTACAGTGCCCTCACATTCCCCTTTTTTATATAGCAGGGAATAGCTTGATTAATCCGTGCATTAAAAAAAAAAAAATCCTTGCGTAGAAGATTTTACATTTGTTTGATACGCGATATAAAATTTGTATAATGAAATTTGATCAAAACCATAATGGAAGATTCGAGAAGCTAGAATTCCAATTGTACATTTGTTTTCTTCATGGTATAATTATGTGCTTGTTTGGTAGAGATTTTAGTAATTGATTTTTTAATCATTAGAGATAAAGTGGGTCCAATCCCTGAGAGAAGAATTAAAAAATGATAGTTGGAATAGTGAGATAATGATTAAAAAAATTGATTTTAATTGACTTTTAAACTGTACCAAACAAGTTCTTACACAACACAGTGTTTATTGTCTTCTAAAGGAAACTAATTTAACGTTTTTGAGCTAATAAATCCAAGCATTCGCAAGTATGTTTGAACTTTGAAGTATTAGAAGGATAATGTTATTTGCAATCGTTTACTGTCGTAGTCGTTCTATGCGATATATACGTGGCAATTAGTGATTTGTTACATAATAAATACCTCATATAATAAATCATTAACCGCTATATGTATATCACGTAGAATAATTGTGATAGTGAATGACTGTAAATAATATTATTCTAATTATTATGATTTTCAAACAAGTATAAATTTAAAGTAGGCTTACCACTAGAAAAGATTTGAGATTCAAATGATTGTTTTCAAAGATTAGGGACCAAGTTCAAATGTAAATTAAAATATGGGGACCCGAGATGTTATTATCTCTTGATTAAGTTGCCTGTATTAACAGACCACCCAAACCCCAACTTCACGCTCTCTGCAACATTTCATCAGTAGTTCCCTTCTCACAAACCCTAAGTCTTTGTCTCTCTCTACTCATCCGTATATCTATTATATACAAATCTCTCGAAAATCCCTCGCTCAGAAATTTGTATCGGCAGTCGTTAATTTGCTTTCCCCGTTGTCTCAATCTCACTCCTATTGTGTGTTTTTCTTGACGTTTTTGATATATCCATTTTTCTCATGGCTGAAAGAAAACTGGATCTTTCTGAGAATCTCATCTCATCGAAGCAGTCCGATCAATTGTGGAATCCAAAAGGTATTTAGCGGAATGATTTAAGTTGGATTTTTAGTTTTGGTAATTTTATTCTTATGAAATAAGTTTTGTCCTAGAGAGTTTTTTGATCCGACTATTTCTTACTTTGAGATATTTCTTTAACTCCAATTCTAGAGTTTCAGATCAGATTAGTGAATCCGGAATTCTTTATTATTTTGGCTTGATTTCTTTTTCAATTTCACTATAATAATGTTTTGTTATATGTCTATTCGTTTGCAACTTTTTTTCCCTTCTAGAAATCTTAATGCGAACTGTTAATCAACTTTTAAATTAAACTGATGTTATTTAAGTATGTCCGCCCTTAAACACGCAATGTTGTGATTCTGTTTAGTTAAATTAGGCGCGTGTCTCAGTTGAGTTTCCCGGCTGATTGCAACTAAAATACACTCATACGTATTCATTTTGACTTTACTATAGCTTATATATTTTCATTGCATTTGATTGAAGATTCTGTGGAAAATGAGGAGGAAAAGGGGCTGATGGGATTACTTGATGAATCAAAAGGTTATTAATACTTTTTTACCGAACTTTTCAATATTGAATATCCCATACTGTTAAGTATTGAATATCCTTGTTCCATATTTCACAGATCAAGGAGCAGGTGAGAACAGCATTCCATTGTCTCCGCAATGGCTTTATTCTAAGCCTAGTGAGGCTAAGATGGTAAGTTTTGAGGCACTTGTGATTTACTTAAAAGGTGAATCTTTTTTGGAGGATTCTAGTTTGATTGATTCCAGTTCCTTCATCCAAATTTTCGACTCCTGTTTAGATTCTATATAGACTTCAAACAATTGATCGAATCACTGCAGTTTGGGAGAGTTTGGAATTTGACTCAGTTAGATCTGGTTTGAATGGTATTTGAAATGTGAAACCAGACAGACTGTTGTCTTATTTGCAACCTTTGAACATGTAAATCTAGAAGAAATCCTATTATTTGACGTTGCAACTCCTGAATTTATGTTTCTTACTTGTCAATGATCTAAGGGGACAGATATTTGGTTTTATGATTGCACGAGGAATGTTTTGGGGGTCATTTGGAAAACTGTAAAATGCTTTATTATATTATATTACAATATATCCTTTTGGCTTTTTGCAGAGATATGCTGGGAGAGGTGTTGGAATAAACTAAATAATAACCTGTCATCCTTGGTTATGCCTTGGAGATGGTGTGATATAAAATGAACTGTAGAGCCTATCTGACTGGCTTAGCCAATACCGCCCCTTTTTGTAATCTAATCTTAAAGATAATGGTTTAGAACAGACATTTTTTTTTTGGAGGTTGTGGTGGAGGTTTCCTTTTCCTGCTTGTCATAAATATGCAAACGTCATGTCCAGTGCTTTATCTGTCAATAAATTTATTGATAATTTAATTATCTCTCTTGTTTAGGAATCACGTGGACCAAGTTCACTTTCTCTTAGTAGTCCTGATGTGAATCAGAAGGAAGGTTGGCGCTCAGATGCACCCGAGGACAAAAAAGATTGGAGAAAAATTGCACCGGAAGCTGATAGTGGTCGCCGCTGGCGAGAAGAAGAAAGGGAAACTGGATTGCTTGGTCGAAGAGATCGTAGGAAGATGGATAGACGGATTGATGCCTCGGGCAGAGAAACAGTTGAGAATAGAGTGTTGCCTGCTCCTGAAAGGTGGCTTGACGCCAGCAGTCGTAACTCTTCCCTTGAAACAAGGCGTGATAGCAAGTGGTCTTCTAGGTGGGGTCCTGACGACAAAGAAAAGGAGTCTCGGATTGAAAAACGTGGAGATGTGGAGAAGGAAGATGCTCAGAATGAAAATCAATCAATCATGTCAAGTAGCCGATCTGTTTCTGAACGTGATGGAGATTCTCGGGACAAGTGGAGGCCACGCCACAGGATGGAGGTAAATTCTGGTGGTTTTGGTTCTCATCGTGCTGCGCCTGGATTTGGACTTGAAAGGGGAAAACTTGAGGGTTCAAATGTGGGGTTTACTGTTGGACGTGGCAGATCAACTGTATACATTGCAAAGCCGCCATCTGTGGGACCAATTGGCACTGCTCAATATGACGAGGATGGAAGTGTTCCTGGAAAAATAAGCCTCTCTGTTGGAAAGTTCTGTTATCCTCGGGGGAAACTTCTTGACATATACCGTATGCAAAAGCTAGCCCCTTCTTTTGCTAACATGCCTGACTATTTGGAGGAGATACCCCAGCTAACTCAATTAACTGCTGTTGAACCATTAGCTTTTGTTGCTCCCCTGGCCAAGGAGGAGGTGAATTTTACGACCTTACCTTCTCAATTTGAATATTTATTGATAAGAAACTTGATTGTGAATAGCATTCTGACAAACTCATCCATTTTTACAGGCCATCTTGAATGACATAGGGAAAGGTAAAATAAGAGGCAGTGAGGTATCATACAATTCATCTAGGAAGGGTGGATTGAAGGATAATGTTTCAGGTGATTTACTGGTTGACACCTCGTTAGTCACACATTCAAATTCTCAACATTTTTTTTTTCCATCTTTCCTTCTTTATATTTTATTTTCTTTGGTGGTATTCGATTCTTGCTCTCGCTAACTGCATATATTTCTTTGTTTCGAGTAGTGGAAAATGTGGACTCTGTCAGTGCAAAACAGGCCCTCCTTGTAGATATTGCAGAAGCGATGTCAGATGACTCAAAAGCTACACAGGATAATATTCACGATGCTAGCGTGGATGACTTCTTTTACAACAACTTACTTAAATCAGGTTTGTAAGATGTGCGAGTTATAGAATACACTTTTTATATTACTCAGAAAGAGTTCTGTATTGATGACTTCTGAAAGAAAATATTTTAACCTTGCTTCAGAGGTAACTGTTGATGATGGAAAACATGAAGTTTCTGAGTCAATTGGAAGAGATGTTGATATTGGTGGCTTACAGGCTTTTAGTGGTAGTCAATCTGATGGTTCGCAGCTCAAAGTTGCAGATTCTGCTGCTATCTCACTGTTTGACGGAGGTTCGTCTGCTATATTATTGGATGCCAATAATAAAATTCCTGATGTTTCAAATTCCATATTTGGTACTCCATCTTCTGATCAGTATTGGGATGGCAGTCTACTGCATAAGTTTGGCAGCAGAACTTCTGAAAATCAGTTAGAAAGGAGAATCATTCCTGAGGAATTAAGTTTATACTATCGTGACCCACAAGGAGCTATACAGGGACCTTTCCTTGGAGTGGATATCATTTCATGGTTTGAACAAGGATTTTTTGGGACTGATTTGCCTGTTCGATTGGAAGATGCTCCTGATGATGCATCCTTCCAGGAATTGGGTGACGTTATGCCACATTTGAAATATAAACATGAATATGATACTATTACTGATTTAAGTTCTGATATGGAAAAATCTGCATTGATGGGGAAATCAGAGGTTGGTTTACTAGCTTTTGCATCTACTCCTGTTTATGAATCTGTTCCCTCAACTGCATTAGATGGTCCGAGTTGGCAATTATCTGATTTTGCTTCTTTCTCATTACAGCATGGTGAGTCAGAAGGACCTGAACATCATAGTCATCCATTACCAAGGTTGTATTCCCCGGGAAATTTCCATGATTTTGCTGCCCAAGATGAAGGTTTGGTGAACTTAAAATCTGTGTTTGTTAATTCTGATGACCAATTAAGTTGCAATTTTATCTAATGCTCTTCACTGTTCCTTCCAATATAGCAGAAATTGTGTTTCCCGTCAGACCTGGAAGTGGTGGCAATCCTGCTGGGAAAATTTTTAGGGCTTTTGGTGAAACTTCTGGCAATTTTGGGAACCAGCCGACTCTTCCTACTGAACTGAAAGACTCTGGGATCTCAAGTCAGAAAGATAATAAGTTGCATCCTCTTGGGTTGTTGTGGTCTGAGCTTGAAAGTACTTATGCTAAGAATGGTCAGACATCAAATGCTCTATTTAATGCACATGTTGGTGATCATCAGCATTTAGACAATGTGTCTGGAAGATTTGCACCTTCTAGTTCAATGGCCAATTCATCTGGTACCACAGAATCATGGCCGGATGTTTATGGTAGAAATACTCTTTCAGATGCCAATTTATTTCAAGATGTCATGGAGGCTCGCCAGCTCATGGATCATGACTATAACCGCTTTAATTTAGAGGACAAGCTATTGTCCCAACAACTGCAGCAGCAACAGCGTCATCATCATCATCATCATCATCAGCAGCAGCAGCATAGTTTGATGCCTCTCCATGATGCACAGCTGAATGAGGCAATGCTAGAACGAGTGCCAAGTCAGAGTCTGAAACAACACCAACAATTAGCCAATCAAACGGGGCAAGATCTTGAACAGTTTTTGGCCCTTCAGTTGCAGCAGCAGAGGCAGCTGCAGCTTCAACAACAGCAGCAACTACAGTTCCATCAACAACAAATGTTATTTAAAGAGCAACAACAGTCCCAAGCCAGACAGGTGCTTTTTGAACAGCTACTGCAGAATCCACTTCGGGACTCCGGCCGAGGGCAGTCACCTATAGATGCTCTTAGGTCGGACAGTGCTCTTGAACAGGCAATATTGAAGCAGCAAATTTTCAATGATATGCAACAGCGTGGCCATTTTCCACCAAGGCATGTTGACTCATCCCTGGAGCAACTCATACAAGCAAAATATGGGCAAATGCCCCATCAAGGGCATCCTAATGATTTATCGGAGCTGTTATCTAGTGGAAATCATAGGCAGATTCATCCCCTGGATCAGCTAGAGCAGCTGCAGGGAAGATCTCTGCCACTGGGGCTCAGGAAGCGTTTGGAAATGGAAGAAGGCAGGCAAGTTAGTCATGGGTGGCCTCTTGATGAAGCCAGTCAGTTCCTTAGAAATCCTGCACCTACTCATCGAGCTGGCTCTGCTGGATTTAGCCCATTAGACTTTTATCAGCAACGAAGAGCGGCTGCTGAGGAGCAACTCAGCCATCTTGAACGAAATGCTTCATTACAAGATAGACTCCAACTAGGAATTTATGACCATGGCATGCTGCCGTTTGAACGCTCAATGTCACTACCTGATGGCGCTCCTGGTGTAAACCTAGATGCTATGAATTCTATGGCCCGAGCTCATGGTTTAGAAATGCAGGAGCAGATTACACGACTGCATCCAGGTGGTCATGGTGGTAGATTCTCACCAGGGGTCTACTCTCAGCATACAACCCAACCTTCAATTCCTAAGCAATTTCAAGTTCCGCACTTGGAAACCACTGATGGTCACTGGTCTGAGAATCATAGTCAGTTATCCAATGACTGGATTGAAGCAAGAATTCAGCAACTACATCATGATAATGAGAGGCATAAGAGGGAATTGGATGTCAACAGGACAACAGAAGATCCAAGTTTGTGGATGTCATCTGGATTAAATGATGACAGTTCAAAGCGGCTGCTCATGGAATTACTTCATCAGAAATCAGGCCATCAATTGGATGAACCCTTTGAGGCGACCAATGAAGTATCCCATGAGAGAAGGCCTTCTTCTGGGACAGGTGCTACAAATCATTCAATTACTCTTCTCAATAAGGAAGCAGGTACCAATCTCTCCTTTACCATTGGGTCTTATGGTTCTGATTCAGGCGGACTACCTCAGGATCAACTAGCTGATGGAATGACCAGTGTTCTAGAACAAGGTGGATTGCCTTTCAGATCAAAATCTGGAGAATATTTCGATTCTGGAATTGATGAAAGCTCTCAGGTAATCTAAAACAACTCTAGAGCAAAATATTGCTATTGTTTGAACTAAATTTAGTCGATATGGAGGACATCACCTAAGTACTCATTAGTGAAGATGGTGATATTCAGGAATCAGCTTCAATGTCTCAAGCTGGCCTAGTTGAGAGGGCTGGCCTGGCAGCTATAGATAGTGGGGAAGTGCCTGTTAATGCACTTAGTCGGCATACTTCAGTTTGCTCTACTGGTAACTTTCTGTTCTTGGTTGCTTTCCATTTTCATTTTTCCCCACCTAAACGTGATTGACTAAATTTCTGAACTGTGACCAGGGTTTCATTCGCTCAATTCATTTTCGGAGGAGGCTGCTAAGGATAGGTAAGAATAAGCTTAGGTTGCTCTCACTACTATGGTTAAAGAAATCCTAGTCATTAATTAAATTCTTTGTGGCTTTGTCAAAGTTTCATGGAAAATTTGTTTTGCTGATATCTTATATTGTTGTTTTCTCGGAACTGTAATTCCCACTGTTGGACTTTATTTGGGGTTTAATATTTAATGTAGTTTATAGATTGTTGTCTAGGTGGTAACTATAGTCCCACTAAGTTTTTATAGCTGGGCTTTTTCTAGGATCTTGTTTTTTAACTTGTGACATGTTTTGTTGGAAATCACGAAGGTAGCTGTAGATATTTCCATACTCAAATTAATCTCTTGGCTTCGCTGAATTTCTGTTCATATTTCTTGCTGTTACTGTTTTTTATATTGTATTTTTGTTATCTTCTCTATATATCTTTTGATTCAGCATTTCTTATATTTTTTATTATGAGTAGGTTGCAATCCATCGCATCAAAAATGCCGGAAAACATCTTGCTGAGACGTCCACCTGTCTCTCGTGCTGCATCTGCTCAGGGAGGGTTGTCTGAGCTGAGTGCTGATTCAGTCACCAGAGGAAAACACATTCCAAATGCTATACCTTCTGACGGTAAGAAAGGGTGTTGTCAATTTTTCGTCTCATATTTTTTGAAAAAGATATACGTACAGGGCGCCCCGTACGTGAAGCAAAACCCTAATATATATATATATATATATATATATATTTTTTTTTTATCATCGTAATATGACAATAGCACTTGTTAGTTCCTTCCATTTTCCCATGGGTGGGTGAGTTTGGAGTCAACTCCCTTGTGGGGGGAGTGTGAAAGTTGATTTATATTGCTTTGCTGCCTACGTTAGGGCGATGGTCCACGGTCCGCATATTTGGCTATCACGTAGATTGATGGTGCCATTGATTGCCTGTGAATTAGTTAATCTCATGGTTGTGTTTTGTTTAACAGAAGGATTGACATCTTTAATTATTCTCTTGTATTTGTTCATTTCTAATCACTTCATATTTTTTTTCTTACTTTCAGGGATCAGAGGAGAAACTGGAGGGAATCCAGGAAACTCCGACAGTCAGTCATCTGGCAAGAAGGCCATGCAGTTTCAACGGACTTTATCTTGTAGTGACGCTGATGTCCTGGAGACGTCGTTCAGTGACATGCTTAAAAGCAATGCTAAGAAACCAACTCCTCAAGAAAGTAATGCACCAGCAGCTGGAGCTGGAGCTTCAGAGTCATCAGACATGGCAATGGGGGCAAAATCTAGCAAAAAAAGGGGGAAGAAAGGTAGACAAATTGATCCTGCTCTTCTAGGATTCAAAGTCACTAGCAATCGGATCCTGATGGGTGAGATACAGCGTATAGAAGATTAATCTCTCCTGTCATCATCATTTGTTGTAGAGGTTTCAGTTTGTATAGATTTTTTTAGCGATTTGACTCTCTTGTTATAGTTTTTCTGGCATCCAGTTGTGCATCATTGACGAGGTTGTAACTTGTGCTTCGGGGGGTGGGGGGTTGAACAGCTTTTCATTTTTCATTTTCCTTTTTCTTTTCTTTTGGGGGTTTAGAGGCATATTCGACCTGGGATTGCTCGACGATTTTGTATAGACATTTTTTTATACAAATAGCAAAAATCAACAAAGAATAATGGAATTATGCAAAAACGGTTGTCGCTCTATTATTATTATTATTATTTCTCAACTCTTTTAATTCTTTGGAGTTGCCCTCACAGTAATCTACTCTGTTGGGTGGCGCATAACAATAATGTGATCACGTACGGGTCAAACCCCTGATTGATTCTTTACGAAACTGAAAATTCATATTCTACATCGTTCGCCAGTACAAAGTCCATTTTCACCTGTATATATCAATATTACAACCACTAGGAGGATAAACACTGGGAGAAGTATGTTTGCTGTTCCTCTAGAGCACAAACACTTGTACAATAAGACCCAATTCAAATCCTTTCGATTCAAGTAAGTTTCAATTAACATTTCATAGTTCAGTCACATAATGAGAAAATGCCAACTCCATCTTCTACCAATGCTTGTTAAAGATTTGCTTCACCGTTTTACCCATGATCCATTCCAATTCAGAAGACGATAAATTCACTTGTTGGGCGAGCTGACACACTGCTTCTTTTGCTTCCTTATAGCCACACTCGGGAACTACATAAGGGAAGTCACTGCAAAAGATGAAAATAGAAACCTTCAGAGAGTAATTTCACAATAAATAGATAACTCTATATTCCGAGTTTCCTAAATCTCTTCTACAGGCAAAATAGTTCCATGGATTACTCATTACTGTGTTACCTTCCCCACATCACACGGTTGGCACCATAGCTGGAGACGATCTTTGATAAAAGGTCGGATAGATCTTCATATGGATATGGTTTCCTTGACACTCTAAATAGGGCACTGAATTTTACATAAACCTGTCACAACAATTTTTTTTTTTTTTTTGAATGAGTACAGAATTACCAAGACTGGTGAAAAATATTTGAAGCGACATATCCAAGGTATAAAAATATCAGGTTAATATATCCAGCAAAATTTTACCTGTGGAAATCTAGAGAGCTTCAGCAGTTCATTGAAGACTTGTTGTTCCTCATCATTTCTGCAGTATAAAACACATAAAAACTGAAACTTATTATCTAATACGCGCTCTTATTTTGAAATATTTTATTTATTGGCAGCTTACGTTGGGGGTTTACAGAAGGCTACATGATCGAGCAGAACAACTGTTGAAGGAAATTCTTCACAGAGTTGTTCAATTTCTGGATGCATATTAAGACCCTGGAGATGAGAATTTTCATATCAGTGTATCCAGTTAAGTAGTGGGTAGATCCATAAATATTTCATACATGAAACGACGATAACTTCTTCAGAATATAATACTGCTTGTAGTTCTGTTACAAGAGAAATACTTTTGCGCACATGATACCAACAGGCGCTCCAAGCTCTCCGGCCTTCGAAAACATTGCTTTCCCAACTTCATTTGTCATCTGAATAGACCATTAAAAACAATTAGTTCATCATGAGTGTTAATATATTTTAGCTCCTTCTAACGTTCTTGCACCTTCAATTAATGTGGGTGGAAAAAGATTTTTAAGGCATTTACAATAGATAAGTATTTAATCAAGATTGGAGCATAAAACTAATTTCTCTCGAACATGGTCAATCTGTATGCAAATAACAATTAGGAGCCACAAGTACTCAAAATCCCCAAGGCAAACTCAGGGAAGAAAACTTGTTCATTCTTCATTCCTTGTTTCCAATTTTCAAGACTTCATTGGATGTGTAAGAAATAGGCCAATTTGATGGCTTTTTCTTTTGCCCCTGTTTGACAACCATTATAAAGAGTTTTTTCTGGGAAAAATGAGGTTCGGAATATTGATTTTTTTGAGAATGTGTGGTTAAAAAGTAAGAAAAATTGAGTTTACATACAGAATATTTTATTGTGAGAATGTGTGGTTGAAAATGAGTATTGAAAAAAAAGAGTTTTGTAAAAATGGTTGTAAAATAGGGGCTTAATTTCTCATAGAATCAAATTCTCCAGTATTGTTCAAAGGTATGGGCTCCTGGCCTCTGATATCAAAATAAAGAGCACGAAGAGCATAAGCTTTTTAACTTCTATTTTATCAGACTCAACATCTTTTCGAGCTGAAAATCCCGAATGAAAATACGCACTACTCGTGCCTTCCTTAAAAACGCAAAATGTTTTAAAAATCGAAACATAAATAAATATGGAGTTGTAAAAGACAGCTGAAAGGTTACTTGTGAATATTCGTACCGGTTGCCCAGGTGGCCATAAGTATGGATTGAAGCGAACGGCACAGTACCCATCCTAGCATTGATTACAGTTCTATGTTAACATGATTTGTATATGACAAAACACTGATATATGATTCTTTAAGATTCTTCGAACCTTCAAAATGAGATTTTCAAGCTGTTTGATGCCGCTTCCATCTTCTGCTGGATTTGCAAGGCAACAACCAACGAATTTGTATGGATGTTTCTTCAACACACTGTTAAGATTTTAACTCAAGATTAGACATTCTATTCCAAAACAACAATTCAGTTATTCATTCAATCATCAAAAACAGATTACATGTGTGATATAATACGACTAAATGAAAATTATTAGGAAGAATGTGGAGGAGTTTGAGCTACCAAACCTTTAAGATTAGAATATCTATAGCTGATTCTTGTAATAATAATGCTATTACTTTTATAATCTGTTATGATCTTACATCTCATGTTGTTATAAGGTTCTAATTCCCAAGTCACTAAAAGATATTTTTAATAATTTTAACTTGAGCAATATATATCAAATAGCTCTTTGATACAGCGACTAATTCAACAGAGATTATGACATGTGCTATTATGATATAGCTGCGTCGAATATTATTTTAGATTTTTTCGCAACCATAACCATAGTAGTCAACGAAGTTTATCGAAGTAGGCATAAGCAACTAACCTTGTTACATAAGAATGATCAAACTTATGATTAATGGGCTGTACTATGAGTGCACCATCTACACCAGCTTCTTCCATGCACTGAAGAAAATGCTAAGATATCATTCAATCGCAATAATTCATATCCCTTTTCAGTATAAATGATTTTTCTAATATTACATTTCCCGTAGATAAATAGATACATACAGGAAAAGAAAAAAATCAGAATTTCTAGGACCCATGTTTTAAGAACAGAGTTATTCTCTAACTAATTTACCAGGCTCCCACCCCCAAGAAAAGTGGGAGAAAATTCAAGAATCACACTGTAAACCCAAACCAATCAGAATAATAAATCTTGATCAGAAAATTAAAACCATAATACAACCATGGGCATGTCCTACAAGAGAAACTTAAATTATCGCAGTAAATTCGTCACAATTGAGCATTTCATATGAACTTATCTTCCACAAAAAAGCTATAATAAATCATGAAAAGAAAATTACAAACCATAATAAAACAATGGGCTTATCCAACATAAAACACTTGGAATTATCGCAAGATAAATCTTGTCACAGTTAAGCATTTCGTATGAACTTATCTTCCAAAAAAAATGATATAATTTACCACATACCTCAAGCAAGTACCCGACATGACCTGGTAAAGAGGGTTCTTGGCCAGGGAAGTAGGGGTAATTCTCCGCAGCCTAATATTCAAACCCAAAAACATTAAGCAATTTTGCACAATCTCAAATTCAGAATTAGCCTCATATTTACCTCTTGAGGTGATGCCCAAACATGCAAATGCGAGTCAATCACTTTGGATGGATCACTATCAGCTGCCATTTCAGCCTTGGAAAAGCCTAATATTCCTGAATGTCTCTTTGAGTTAGAAATTGCAGCCCACTGCCTCTTCTTAAAATGATGCCTAAATGGACATGAAAGTTGAAGAACCAAAGGCAGCCTCGCAATCAATGCCATCATCTACCAGTTCCAGATATTCCTTTTATTGTGTAGGGACAGTGAGACTTATAAAATTGAAACGGTCGGCCCATTTTAACTAAGGCCCTGGAAGCTCGGCCCATTTTGAGATGAAATGGGCAACTCAGGCCAAATATCACCTGCACTTCAACATATACACTTAATAATCTTTGGGGCATTTGATCCAATTTCACATATGTTAATTCAAAAATGTCTATTTTTGATAATCCTTGCAAAAATGATCAAATTTGATATCAAATTCTCTATTTTACCCTAAATGAAAGAATAAATAATTATCAACTTTTCTTTTGTAAGTTGACACAGAAAAGCAATGGCTTCCATGAGAAGTCACAATAATTGTTATTATTGCCTATGCTTGTTCACTTGCTTGCATTTTTCATTAGATATTAAAAAATTATTTTAGAAAAATTGAAGAACGTGAAATAGCAGGCATTAACAGCCAGAAAGAAATCTATGATTTCTACTCCAAAAGAAGAAATAATTTATTCATGTCGATAAATTTAATGTAATTGAAATTTGAAGTTGACTAGGCTCTCCTCATTTCTGGGTACAATGTATTTTCCTTTGATATTTGATGTTTATTAAGAAGTGATGTGTAGTAGTTGTTGTTATATATTTGATTTCAATGTAGTAGGTTGTCCAAACTAGTAGTAAATATTTGTCATAACTTTTTTACATTACATAGTTAGATAATAATTTAAGCTACTCCTATAGTTAAAATTTCATTAATGATAGCATAAATTTAAATTCTTTGCCAAAATGGTGGTTGAAGATGAAGAAGATGATAAATGCATATGGTAAAGTGGAATATGTTATGTCACTCTCGACATTTTACAGACGTCGAGAATGGTACTTGAAATGTTGTTCTCGACAATTACAAACGTCGAGAATGTTACTTTTAATTCCATTTTCGACATTTGATAATGTTGAGAGTAATATTACAAGTACCATGACGAAATTATGGAATATTTTTTGTATATTGCTCGTGGATAATTAGCATATTCGTTTGAGGTATTCGTTATTAGGTGATACTATTTTTTTATGGCATGTAGATATGGTTGATGTTATGAGATTCGTTGTCTCCTACGGTGGTACATTCGTCAACATTGATGATGAATGGAAGTGTTTAGACAACCGAACAACATCAATTGTTGTTAGACGTGATATTTAATATGAAGAGCTTTTACATAAATTATTTGAGAAGCTCAACATTAACAGATTGCAGTTTTGGATTCAATTGAAATTTAAAATTCCAAACATGAACTTACCTTCTGCTGATGTAGCCGACAATGAGGCTTTGTAATGGTACATTTCAATTCACACACAACCAATTTTGTGTGTAATTGCAGATGAATATGATGCTGGAGAGCAAGAACAACATGTCAGAGATGACCATTTGTCTCTAATAGAAGATGCCCGCCACAAAGTCAGTGTGTGCGGACTACAAGAGCCAGAAGTGATTCATAACACGTGTGTAGGTTTAGGTTAAAGGAATTTGTATATTGAAAATACAATTCAGTCGATCGATCAAGAGAAAATTCACAAGAATCGAATATTCCTTATCAAGAAACAGTTGCACACAAGGCTTCAACTAAATACTTTGACAAAGAAGTTTCATTTCGAGGTTAAAAAGTCCAATCCCAAATCTCTTACTGTGTGCTGTATCGACACCACGTGCCATTGGCTACTAGCCTCTAAGATAAAAAGTACAGACTTCTTTAAGATTCGAAAGTATATACTTGAGCACACATGTTCTTTAGACGTTTGACGAAGTGCTCGAATTCATGCAACGAGTGCACTGATTGGGTATCACATTACCTAACGATTGACTGATGGAAACCAACCATACGTTCCCATGGTCATTGTCGGGGATATGCAACATGAATTCGATGTACGAATTAGCTACAGTAAAGCGTAGCGGGGTAAAGAGAAGGGACTTCGAATTTTTCATGGTTAACCGGAATAGAGTTATCATAAATTACCTTCATACTGTCACATGTTAACTGAGAGAAACCCAGGAACCGTCGCACACATTAAGCTCGACTCCAATAACAGGTTCATGTACTTTTTCTTAGCATTCGGGCCGAGCACACGTGGTTTTCGAGATTACATGAGGTTGGTAATTTGCATTGATGGGAGTCATTTGAAGGGTCGGTATAAGGGAACACTACTAGTAGCTGCAGCGCAAGATGCCAACATGTAAATATATCCTATTGCTTGGAGCGTTGTTGATAGGGAAACAAATGTATCATGGTATTGGTTATTCACGAAGTTGAAAGATATTGTCGATAATTCAAATCAGCTAGTGTTTGTATTCGACAGGAAGAACAGCATTAAGCGAGCAATTAAGATGCTTTTCCCGCTTTCGCACCACGGTGCCTACATATGGCATATCGAAAAAAATCTCATTGCTAGATATAGCAGTCATAATATCATATTCCTTTTCAAAAATGCAGTACTCGCATATCGCGTATCTGAATTCGAGCAAATGATGAGACAGATTCGGACCATTTGGCCAACAGTCGCATCTTATTTGGAACGTGCTGGTCCATCCACCTGGTCACGGGCAAATTTTGTTGGTAATCGATACAACGTTATGACTAATATCATTGCAGAGTTATTGAATTCAGCCCTCAGATGACAACAAAATTTCCCTATAACTTCGTTCGTCCAACACATTATGACATTGATGAAACAATGGTTCTTCGAGCGGAGAAACACATCTACCGATTATCATACTGCCTTGACATAAAAAATGGAAGGAGCATTATACAATCTTTTAACACCGCTGCAACTTTGGAAGTACGAAATTTGGATGAATTCATTTTTGAGGTTGGTACAGGTGCATAAATGTGTACTGCCGACCATATAGGTAAGACATGTTCATGTCGAGAGTTTCATATGCGACAAATTTCATGTGCACATACATCCCGTGCTACGTGCTCAAAAGATATATCATTGTACGACTAATGCTTCCGTTACTACACTGCAGAGTGTTGGCAAGTTTCGTACATCGAATTTATTGATCCCGTTGGAATGAAGTCAGATTCGGTTGTTCCTGATGCTATTAGTTCTATCAACATTTTGCCTTCAAATATACGTATAGTACCAGGTCGACCTCCTACCCAAAGTAGAAAGTCAAAAATTGAACGGTCTACCAGCAGTCGAAAATGTGGCCAATGTTTGGACACAACATGTAAACATATAGGAACCCGACACGGAGAAGTACCATGTGCACTTGAATTACCAGTGTATTTTGGGTAGAAATCACTTGCTAATATGGATTATCCATGTGTTCAATACATTTTTATATATTACATGATTTCTATCCTTTCCTTTCCAAATGTCATCGGTAGGGTTTGATTTTATTACCACGTCATTTCATGAAGACAAAAGTCAATAATTGCTTTAATACTATAATTTTCTTCATTATTATATATGCAACTTAGTAATGGATACAAAAGGAAGCCATGCATGACTCATTTTCTTAAGTCACTGTCCATACTATATAGTCGTCACAATAAAAGCAGAAAATTACTATGTGCATGTTCAAGGTCACTACACATACAAATTGGTCATCACCACAAAACTTATCCATTATCCATATACATATACATATGTCATTGGATATGCTTAGACATTTTAGATACATGGTCGAACCTTCTACATGTCCTTCACAACCGACAAAGAGGATATAACACTGTCATCGTCATCCAGCTTATCACGATCATGTCATCATTTTTGGCTGGAACTGTCGCGAAATTGTTGTCCACCAAGGCTTGGTGTACTTTCGATAGGACCTCCATTGATACGCTCTCACGATCGATGTTATGATCATCATCTCCAACTTCAAGTGGCTCAATTTTGTCGATTTGATTTAGGAATGGAATGGGGTGAAGGCAAACCCTATGACGATGGTTTTTTGCTTGAGGAATATATGGAACAATGACATTGATTTCTTCGTCATCTTTCGAGTTAATGATGATGTGGTTGCTTGCTAAAGAGCCGGGTAAAGATACATTCATGACAACATCAATATGTGGAGTCCGTTCAGTTGATGAAGACATATTCACTGGAAGAACTTGTTCACGTTAGTATTTTGTTGAAAGAACCATGTTTGCATATTGAAACCAATCCCATTATTTTATAATGGACATTGAGGTGTGCATTACTGCATTAAAAGTCCTCACACTAACTCCACCTACTTATATTTACATTTGATTGACATGTTGTGTCCCCATAATATCGTCTGCTTGTCCTATCAGTCAATCTTAGCCTCTATTTGGCTCAGTTTCTTTCAATTTTTAATACTTCGAATAGTATTTATTGAGGAATGTGTAGCTCAAAAAGTAGGAAAATGTTGAACGACAAAGGAAAATTGATGCAATTCATGACATTTCACGTCGTTTTGATACTTCGAAAATTGTTATTGACATTTGTAATCCGATCAGGTCGACGTTTGAACTTACATTAGATATTGCGTTATTATTTGTACCGAAACAGGAAACAGGACATTTCTCGACGTTTCATACATTTCTTGACATTTGACGTGTAATTCTCGACATTATATGCCTGTATATCTTAACACTTGACATTACATTTGTCTAGAATGACAATACGAGCATGAGAAAAACATAAATAGAACTACGAACAACTGTTCATGGACACAGTTGGTGAAATATAATCAACGGTCACAAAATCAAAGAGAACATGCCACTATGACTTTTTCACTATCGGGGATGAAGAAAGTATTCGTTATGACAAAGATCTACCGCAATCTTCCATCTGTATATTGTCATCCTGTCTGCTAAACTGATTTTATTGGATGTTCGAGAACAAAGCATTCTACATATTTGAGTAGAAACATTACACAATTTTGCCTGTAGAAGAAATGATTTTACGTTAGTCTAAATTAGTCTAT
This sequence comes from Olea europaea var. sylvestris, assembly GCF_002742605.1. Taxonomy (NCBI): domain Eukaryota; kingdom Viridiplantae; phylum Streptophyta; class Magnoliopsida; order Lamiales; family Oleaceae; genus Olea; species Olea europaea. The sequence continues at coordinate 278,336 of NW_019231846.1, forward strand.
ATGAGAAATTAATTACGACAGTAAATAACAAGCTATTGAAATGCTCACAAAATGTTCGCACATGGTAGATAAGGTATAATCTCCTGCTTCATTTGTTCATTCTATGTTTTTTTATATCTCATCTGATGGAAAGAAGTGAAGACAACAATAATGCTTGAAACATAGTAAATGCTGCTTCTGCATATGTCTTGACTGCATCTGGTATGTAAACATTATTGCTGCAGTCGTATATCTGAAATTTTCATTCAGGAATATTGACGAGAAAAAGATAACATTCATTGCCTGGAATTAATAAATACTTGCATCCCATCCATGGACGACCAGCTAGATGTAGTCTTGTAAGCGAGTTCCATATGGTTCACCTCTCTTGTTTCCCATTTGAAAGTCCAATTGCCACCTCATTTGATGAGAACACTTCTCTTCAAATTGAAAGTCCAAAATTGTATATTGTTTATTGACGAGAGTACAACCTTCATTCATACGCTGCCTCAAATAACTTTAACTCCAACTTAATACGCTAATGGAATAAATACATGTAAAATATAGTAGATATATTAACTATGAAATCAAATTGATTGTCATTGCTAACCTTCACTTACCGCAATATTCAGATCTTTTGTCATATCCATTAAAATTTTCAGCATGTCTCTTCCATAGACATTGCCACTGCCATCACCCCAATATGTACTGTATAACAAAATTTAAATTAGTTTGAATAAATCAAAAGAGAATTTGTCATTGGGCTAATAATGTTTAGCATTCAGACTAGTAAGGTAGAATTAAATTTGTTACCCAAATTGATTTGTCAATATCCAATCTCAAAATTTTATTTTATTTGTCCATGAGGTAGTCTTCTAAGGGACGATCTAGGGATGATGAAAACTGTGTTTATTTTTCCTTTTTTTCATTCTCTCTTATCAACCTTTCAAAACTTTTGATCTGTTAAGACGTTGACGTCTCCTGTGGTTGATCAGTAGGACTTGAACTTACATGTGGTGGAATATATTACGGCATAGAACCTATAACGGCTTCCATTGTTGGATTTCCAATTAGATAATCTATTTAGCATATTCTCATTTTTTTTTGTCAACATAAGATCTCACAAAACTTAAACTAGGCCAACTCTAGCTGAAATTCTTGATGTACCATGAATGGTCGTTTCTTGCACACATATGTTATCTAGTATTTGTTGTGCTACATTATCTAATTCTCCATTGACAATGACATCTAATATTCTATGTTCATTGTCAACTGACAGTGAAAGAGTTGTGTACCACGGTGTCTGTAATTCTTCTTTCGTAGGTTATAGCACTACAATGACTTCAATTTGTTGAATTTAACTTCTTAATAATGAAATGAAAATGTGATTCTATCTTGAAAAGAAAAAAATAATACCTCTTGACTATCCAAAAATTTCTTAACATTTGAATCCTTCAATATTTTATTAGGTCTCAACTTGTACATTCGTGGACTCTGCGCTATTTTGTATCTATGACGTCCAAATTTTTGTCCAATCTTTGGAGATGCTTCATATATTCAACACTGCAACATAATTAAAGACAAATTTAGATGTATACAATTTGTTTCATATACAAAAAAAATTATACATAATACATCAATAAAAAGAATAGAAACAAAGTACATGAAATGCAAGTGGATAGCCTTTTACTGTATACTTACATTCTGTTTGTTGATTCTATTGTATCCTTAGTATTCTTTCCAATTGTGACTTTTTTAGTAAATTTAAAAAAAAACATAATATGATTTACGGCTCCATGGATATACAAGAAACTCATTAAGATGCTCAACCATGCCAAGAGTTTTATAATCAATTTGTCTTGCAGTCGGTTTCAACATACACTCCACCAACATAACTAATCACAGCTTAAATTTATCTTCTTCGTCTTTACACATGTGAAAGTTTCAAAAAGCATTCTATTGGTAATTCTTTTTGCACCATTAAAGTATTGATTTCTAAGACGATCGTTATTATAATCAATATTCATGGATGGTTCATGGCAAGGTAGTTCACTAATGAGGCAAAATTTTTGCATGCCAAACCTAGCAACATGGTCATCTAACCGTACCCAAAGTTTATTATTTTGTCACAATGTACAAGCCTCATTATAAATTTGTGTACCTACTTAATACTAAATTGTTCTTCTTTTCCTCTATAAATAACTCCATAATTAAATCCATAAAAAATATTACACATCAAAGAACATTGTTGATTTGCATCTATGAATTTTACAAAATCTTTAATATACTCACGATTTGGATACTAAATGATGGTAGCAGAAAATCATTGGTCTGGAGAGAATATGTATTCTAAAGACATCTGCATAAATTATTCAAGAATTAATATTTTCAAGCAAAGCTAATTTTTTTTACACATCTTATATACTTAACATACTAAAAGTATGTGTAAAATTATTTAAGAATTAATATTTTCAAGCAAATCTAATATTTTTTTACATATCTAGTATACTAAAACATACTAAAATTAAGTGTAAAATTATTCAAGAATTAATATTTTCAAGCAAATCTAATTTTTTTTTTAACACATATACTAAACCATACTAAAATTAATAGTAGGGGTGGGTAAGTAAAAAAAATTTAAAAAAATAATAACAAACTCAGCTCTGTGACAATGTCACAGAGCAACGTCTTCGTGACATGGAGACATGTCTTTTCCGACCAAATTGGATTTTCGTGTCATAAAGACATTTTTTCCTACAAAATTCTTATTTTTCGACTAAATTAGCACAAATCTTGAACACAAATTTTGAATTGTTTACCTTTTTTGATCAAATTAGCACATTTTTCGACTGAATGTGTAAAAAATCTTTCCAACTAAATGTGTTTGAGAGTGATTATGAGAATGAGACTTTAGTTAAACGTCTGGAGAGTGAGTGAATGTGAGAATGAACTCTAGCTAAATGTGTGGATGGGGAGTGAATGTGAGAAGAAGACTCTAGCTAAAAGTGTGGAAGTGAGTGCATGTGAGAAGTCTTAGCCAAATGTGTGGAAATGAGTGAAAATGAATTTTGTTGTGTTGTGATTATTGAATGTTTTTTACAGATTATGTATATATATATCAGTGACTTTTTTACACATCAATATTGTCGCTTGTTGTGTTGTGATAATTGAATCTTTTTGACACATTATGTATGTATATAAGTCGTTTTTTTACACATCAATATATTCACTTGTGTTGTGATAATGTTTAAGTTTTTGACAAATTATGTATATATATCAGTGGCTTTTTTACACATCGATATTATCACTTGTTGTTTTGCGATAATTGAAACTTTTTGACACATTATCAATTTCTTTAATTTTTTAAAGTTAACCGAGTTAATCAAATTTTCCTTATATATGTATAGAAGTGAAAAGCATAGTTAGAGGTGTAATTGCATTACAAGAACTCAAATCAACTCCCACATTTTGACCGTGTTTATCTCGATATTCCATGTATTTCTTGACATTTCATCATGTTCTCAACATTTGAAATGTCGTTATTGATGTTTGAAAACTAAATAACTTCACAGTTGACTGTTCATATATCTATTCTCAAGATTTCATTCTGTGTCCTAGAGTTCTATAAATTTTAGACATTTCTCGACATTTAAAAAAATATAATAAAAACAAAACGAATTAAACAAAGAAAGTTGAAAAATTAAATAAAGAATATATAAATTTTATTTAATTAAAATTGAAAAAATTAAGTTTTTATCATAAAGAGAAAAGAATTAAAAAAAATTTTAAATCGAATAAAAAATTATAATATCAAAAAAAAATAAAAAATGGAGGAGAAAGAATCTTCTCCATAACATACTCCATGTTAACATCTCAATAACACGGAGAAATCTCTCCGTATTATAGAGAGGTTTATCTTCATCATTCCGTCCTTATTTATTTTTTGTTTATATCAAGAATAATTTTTTTGTCGATTTATAATTTTTTTATTTCTTTTCTCTTTATGCTAAAACTTAATTTTTTTCAATTTTAATTAAATATTATTTGTATGTTCTTTATTTCATTTTCATAACTTTCTTTTGTTTAATTTATTATTATTATTTTTGAAAATTGTTTTAAAATTTCTTTTTCCTTCATATTGTAAATAAACTTTTGTTCAATTTAAAATTCTTTTTGTTTTATGATATAAATAATACTTTTTTAGTTCAAGCTTTATCAATTCACCTATATGAACCTCTATTTACCTTGTCCAGTAACTTCTATTGAAGATTTTATCCATAAAATTTTATATTTACCAATAAAAAAAGAGTTCACAATTTTTTTTTTAATTTATTAAAGCTAACCAAGATAATCAAATTGTCCTTGCATCTTCACAAGGGTTTGAGTAGGATAAGGAATGAAGGATTTTTTCTTCTGTTGTCATAGGTAAGGGCTTTAAAATACGTAATTTATATTTTCTTTTAATTCTTTAATTTAATTTCACATACATAATCACACACAATCACACAAATGTTCTCATATTATTGAAACTAATTGAATTAATGAATAGAGAATTTTTATGCTCCACAAAAATACGTGTGGCGTTAACATTTATATTGAAACAAGATATTTCTCGACATTTCATTCATTTCTTGACATTTGACGTGTGGTTCTCGACATTAAATGCCTGCCAATCTCAACCCTTGACATTAAATTTGTATAGAACGACATTTCAACTAAAGCATATTATTTCTCGACATTTCATTAGAATTTTGACATTTGATGTGTAATTCTCGATATTAAATGCTTGTATTTCTCGACACTTGATAATTTATTTGTCTAGAATGACAAATCGACTATGAGAAGAACAAAATACAGCATACAACACGATACATGGCAACTGTTTGTGAAATCTAATCAGCGCCTAATCGTAAGAATGCATGACAGTAAAACATTTTCACTCTCTACCAACATATGAATCCCCATTAAGAATATTTACAAACCATGGACATCCATGCGCAAAACGGTTACTGTTTTAAATAGCAACCGAAGTCATTACTATCAAATGCAGTCTATAATATTTTTCGACTAAAAAAACAGATGTTCTTTGCAACGCCAAATAGTATGAATATTTACTAGTGCATAATGCAAGTCCACTATAGGAAATAATAAAGTTATAAACTATTTTCAGCATACAACCTTCCGAACATGTCACTAACATATAAACCACAATTATGCATCCACAAAATGTCGGACAGCCAATCCATACCATGAGCAAAAATACGAGAATTGCAGTGTATACATACTACACATCCTTCTTACCTCTCTAGTGACCGGACCGTGTGAATGATATCTTAGTGTTTGCACTAGGCATCTTCAGTCTCAATGATCGAGGTCTACGTAGGGAGATCAGCAATCTTCAACGGTTAGCAAGGATGGCATCATCAATTGACGGAGCATTGATGGAGACAACAACTATAGGTACAATGTTTGTAGCCTCTGTTACACTATCTGGAGCAACATCAACCGACCTTTTGAGTCCAATCCGAGCTATTGACATTCTGAACACATCATCAGTATGGTAGCCAACTGCTTCGGTTGCATCTTTTGGACGCTATGTGTCCACTTCCATATATGGCGTCAAATTGTAATCGTAACCATCATGGTGGGGCACATCTCCACCACAATAGTCCTGAAATCTACCATACTCACCAGCGGCATTGGGTTCCCCAATGTCAGTAGCCACTTCATCAGCCTACGTCGAATCACATTGACCTCATCAGTCACATGCTACCTTTAACTGTGCACTTGGGCCCCCATATCATTTTTCAAACTAGCAAATCTCGCATTTATTTCCTCTCTCAACTCGCTCAACCTGCCCTCAAAGGCCTCTCTTTGTTCATTCAAGAGAGATTTGATCTCATCTAAAGACACGTCCCTAGTAGGTGCCCGGTAGCAAGAGGTAGAAAAAGATGGCACGTCGATGATCGGGTCGCCATGGTCTTCATCTCTACTTTCAGCGGGATGCAAATCTCGAAGACAAACTCCACCTGTGTTACCTCTCTGAGACTTTTGTCCTTGATTGTTGTTCACATTGTGTATAACTTCATCTTCTAGTCGGCAATCTTGTATTTCTGTTGACTGAGCAACGAGGCTATCTAGAGATTGGTGTGTTTTGTCTAATAAAACAACCGAACCAAAAATATATGGCTACAATTCTTCTGCTGTAGTAGCGCACAAAGTCATCCACAAGTGCACCTACAAGGGAAAAACAAGATCGTCAAAATGAAATATAAGCCAATCTGAAATTGTAACAAGAATTTTATATGCAAGATGCTCACATGTGTCTTCTCGAAGAAGTCGGAATATGTTCTGGACTAAGGTTGTCTTATGATAGTCCATCGCTACATCCTCGGAGCATCGTCACTCGTCTTTGTGACAAATCAAGCTCCTAATTTCGGAATAGCCTCTTACACCCACAACTTCATGACAAACGGGACAAAAGTTATTATATACATGGACATAATGTGGGATGGGAAAAAATGAAATGAATATACGGAACATGTGTACCTGAACATCAAGAGGGAAACTGTACAACGTGTAAGACATTCGTTCACAGTCGTGGACATTTACCAAGTCTGCCTTTCTCCTCCATCTATGAAAAAATGATTTGACAAGAGGTTTGAAATATAATGTCCCTCATGGGTAGGCATTGAAGAAATCCAAGTCATTCACAATGGAGAGAGTTTCAGGATGTATCCCTACATTTCGGTCTCTGTAATTGAAGACCCCTTCAATAATCAATGCCAACCCAAGTTTGTAATGATCATTTCGTTGGGCACATTTCAAGAAAATGTTCTCTAGGTCAGTATACGTTACCCGATCTCTACAAGTAAACAGTTTGTCCCATAGTCGAATTTTTCCTAGAATGCTTTCCGAATTCTCACCTTTCGATACTGCACTACACTGCACTTCAACCTGGTGATTAATGCAAATTTCAGCAGTCCAAATTGAGCAAACCTTTGGTTCACCTTGAATTAAACCTCGAAACTTTTGTTAGAAAACACCGATCTATTCACCATTTCGTGAATTAATTTTTCAGATAGTTTTAGCTCTGACAACTTGGCAACATGTCCTATGTAACTTTCCTCGAATATACGCTTTTGTTGTGCATTGAGTTTGTCGAAGACAACTGTTATGTATTTCATGTTGTTGACCTGTGAAACCTGCGTCGGGACGCGCTCTTCCTCCGGTACTTTGTATCGATGTGAGGAAGTCATCTATAAATCACAAAAAACACATAAAAATTATTAAGAGAACATATGAACAAAATTTAAAAAAAACTAAGAAAACGCAACAGGAAAAAAATAAAAACCAAATAACTATTGAAGATGCTTGCTATCTAATCGAATAGATACCCATAAAGCACAGTGTACAAGGTACTCATAAGGCATAGTGTACAAATTCAACGGAATCCAATACATTAAGATTAGAACTATCTTCGAAATGATGACCAAGATCTATGAATACATTAACATCTAATTCGTGATCACAAAGTTCAATTTCAAATTTAGTTTTCTTTTAAAGATAGTATGTAAATTGTTTGTAGGCGTGTGCTCTATTTATGTGTGTGTGTAACACAAGAAAGTAAATGGTAATATTTACAACTCATTCATTTTCCACGCATTTAGCATTTAACTTGAAAAAAGGATAAGATGACAATTCTCATGTATCCGAAATTATCCTCTCATCGTTCACAAATTGATCTATACATTAATAGTGCAACTGCATCATAAAACTAAGAATTCGTTCTTGCACAAAACAATGTTATTCACTTTTAATTTGATGTGATGTTTAGACCCCAACTAAAAAGGAATCTCATGAGAAAATAAATTAATTTGTCGGTTAAATAATCTATGCATGTCTATATGAGGCGAGGTTAATGGCTTTGAATTGGAGTCAACAATTTCGACTAGGTTAAAGTGATGGATAAACACGTACATGCTGGAGGAAAAAAAGGAAGGCAACTTATATAATATACTTTACACACATATTTGGAGACAGCCAAGAATATATTACGTATACACGCCTACAAAAAATAGGAGTAACCAATTTTATACATTTTTACCCACACATTGGAGGCTGAAAAAGGAGGATTACACGTATACATAATAGAGTCCCCTTGAAAGTAAAACATTGGCTGACTACCGTTATTTTATATAGATATACAAGCAGAAACTAAGCAAAAGAAGTAGAAAACGAAGGATGTTGCTGCCAATAGCTTTTCAGGAAGAAACACAGAGCCAATATTCGCATAGGAGGAATTTATTGGGTTACATACACGCACAAGAAATTAAGTTTATACACCAAGTTTTGAGCTAATTAATTAACATATACACATATATAAAACATAATAATGAGAAGCCTACTAAACCCTAACTAATTTTTGCAACTTTCAAAAATTAAATACAACATTGTAAAATCAAATCAGATGAAATGCATATTAAAATTACAACATCAAACAATAAAATAAAAAAAGAAAATAGATGTATCTATGTAAGATTACCTTATTGAAGTTAATAAGGAAGACGAAAGAATCTTTGTCGGCTTACAATTAGGAGAGCGGTTTGGGGAATGAACGGAGAGGTTAAAGATGTGGCGGCTCTTCACTTCCAATTAAATCAGTAAATTTTAGCCTTATATTTCTGGGTTTCTAAGCTGAGAGGGAGAATTTCACATTTCGATGCAAATTGAATGAAGAATAGGAATAGGATTTTATGTTTTCATATGGGTTTGATTCATAAATGGACCCGATCCATTTTTCATTTCAAACGACCTGACAGATGTATTTAATGGGATTAATATTTGTACTTTTTGAATCAAGTAGTATAGGTTATGTGTCCCCATTTTATTGGCTAACACAATTCTTAATAATGTGACAACATTTGAATACTAGTTTGGAATAGAAATTGCAAGTAGGGGTATTCTCGTCCAAATAATTGGAAAATGGACATTGCGAAAATTTTGGACATTTTTGCAAATGACTATGTAAAAATGGACAATTTAGGTAATTTGCTCATAAATCTTTGTTGTGTTAATTACTCATGTTGAATAGTATCAAGGAAGACAAAAAGTTAGAACCTTGTTGCAATTGTACCATATTAATATAGTTTTATCTAACGTTGCATATATAAATGCCTTACATCTTTCATTCATTTGTCATGGTGCATAAGACCATACTTAGATACGAACTTTCCACGAGTCATTTCTAATTTGACCTATCTGGGAGTGACAATAGTTATAGTAATTTAAGGAAACAATTCAACTCTTTCTTTAAATGATGTTTCTATTCTGAAAATCCACTATAGAATTATCAACGAATTTTAATTACCCATAACATTGTTTGGTTAACTATTTATCAATTTTGATGTCCGCCATATAATAGAATAGTTTTATCTAATGTTGAATAGTATCAAGGAAGACAAAAAGTTAGAACCTTGTTGCAATTGTACCATATTAATATAGTTTTATCTAACGTTGCATATATAAATGCCTTACATCTTTCATTCATTTGTCATGGTGCGTAAGACCATACTTAGATACGAACTTTCCACGAGTCATTTCTAATTTGACCTATCTGGGAGTGACAATAGTTATAGTAATTTAAGGAAACAATTCAACTCTTTCTTTAAATGATGTTTCTATTCTGAAAATCTACTATAGAATTATCAACGAATTTTAATTACCCATAACATTGTTTGGTTAACTATTTATCAATTTTGATGTCCGCCATATAATAGAGAGGTGCTTGAGTCGTTTCTAGTTCTTATCATGACAGGCTGAGCCCTAGGCTTCGAAAATCCACGTTGTTCATGGGACTACTACTTTTATCCTTTTCAACTGCACAATTCAACAATTTTTTTTTATCAAAATCTAAGAACTTGATGGAGATTGACCTTCGATTGCAAAGACAGAAGAGAGCTTGATTGATTGCAAAACCTACTCTAAAAATTTAATTCTTAGTTAAATCAAATAGGGGTTATATTTGCTATAAGATGAGTAGTGAGCACTACATTTGGGGAAAAAAATCATAGTTGTTATAGATCTCTAGTAAATCTAACAATAGATTAAGTATAATGAAGCTAAAAGTTTCATATAAACAATCCTGAATTTGTAGAGAATAACACTTAGATTTTGTTTGATGTAGATTTTTTAAGAATATATATTGTGAAAAGTGTTTTTTTTTTTTTTTAAATAACAATGTGTGATTAAAGAGTGGAGAAACATTATGGGTTCACTGGCAAAATTATTTTATTTAGAGAATTAGTAGTTGAAAATGAAATTAAAAAAAAAAAAAAGAAGAAGAAGAAGTAGAAGAAGAAGAAGAAGAAAGTTTTAAGAATTTCTACAAAACAAGAGCTTATTTTGTTAATGTCTTCATCAGAAAATTAGATTCTTATTCATAAATTTTTGGTACCTGAAATCCAATTCTTGGGAGCCCCTAGCTAATTAGGAGTTTACATTGTTGAAATCCAATATCCATATGCATCCATAGTTTATGACAACACATATATTGTATGCATACAAGCGATGCTTTATTTACTAGAAGAAAATAGTCGATGCACTGTCGCAGATAAATTATAAAATCCGTTGATTGACGAACACACAGAATTTAGTGATCAAAATTCTCATTGAATATTCTATAGAATTTGGAGAACAATCCAATTAATATAATTTTTCCTCCAAACAATGCCAAGATTTTCACACAACTAGAAAGCTCTTAAATAGTACATTTTGCAAGAATACAATTTACTTTTGAAATTACAATCAAAAGAGTGAAGACTTATTATTGAAGCTGGAAGATATGAATCAGCTGGAGCATTTGCACAATCAGCAAGATGCAGGCTAGGATGGACAGATAACAAAACAGCAACAAAAGAATAATCTAGAAGATGATTAGTTAGATTTTTGTTTATTTTACAACTTGTATTTATTCTGTTTTCTGTGTAAATTAGTTGGGAAAAGATTCCTTTATTACTGTATATATAGGATCACAATTGTATACTTAACACATGATTGAATAAATATATTTTCAGCTTTCTCTCAATTCATCAATATTAGAATTTTATCTTTCCAAAATCAACATGGTATCAGAGCGTGAAATGGAGGAATCTAATTCAGGAAATACAAACCCTCCTGCCCTCCCAAACACTCGTCCAAATTGTTGCCAAAGTTCTTTCTCATGAGCCAACTCATCCCAGCAGTCCTTACTATATCAGTAGCAATGATGGAAGTTCTCTTACGCTGGTCACTCACATTTTGGACTCCAATAATTATTACTCCTAGGCTCATTCAATGAGAAGAGCTTTAAAGATAAAAAAACAAACTGGGTTTCATAGATGGTACTCTTTGTGAGCCAAAGGATCCCAATGATCCATTAATGAAGTATTGGTTGAGGTGCAATGACATTGTCATAACATGGATGCATAATGCTATGGCAATTGACATCAAGAGCAGCACCATTTATGTTGAGACCGCTCATCTCCTTTGGCTCGAACTTCAGCAGCAATTTTCCCAGCAAAATGCTCCACACATTTTTGAAGTTAAAAAGGATATCACAACCTTGATGCAAAACCAAGACTCTGCGAGTGTTTACTTCTCCAAACTCACAATTGTTTTTGACGAACTGCTAAACTATGAGAGCATTCCCAACTGCACTTGTGGGGACTTGAAATTTGTGATAAGAGAAAAGGCGAGAAATATCTAATCCAAGTCTAGTTAATTCTGATTCTATGGCTTTTCTAAGCAAGAGAAGCTTCAGAGAAGGAGGAAACCAGAGTTTTTCATCACAGAAAAAGGGACAAATATTATTTCACTCACTGTAAAATTGCAGGCCACTCCCTTGAGAGATGTTTCAAGGCAAATCCAAACAGGTCACTATGCTCTCATTGCCAAATTCCATGACATGCAGTGGATAAGTGCTATAATCTTCATGGTTTTCCACTAGGGCATAAGTTTAATGACAAAGGAAGTCTACAGCTAACATGGTTTCTATAGGAACAATACTTAATCAGGAAGTAGTGAAGGACAAGGGTCAAGTATCCTTAAGTTAAGAGCAATACTTTCAACTGATAGCACTCCTCAGACCAGCAGCAAGTTCTCAACAATTCTTCCCTTCATCAAACAACATCCAAGCACTTGCTAATCCTTCCTCATCTAATGACTTCACTCATAAATTGTCTGGTATACCATTAAGCCTAATTGCATTTGATCACAGACATAGGAATATTTTTGAAAACCTATGGATTCTTGACACAGGAGCAACAGATCACATGATCTGATCTACCTCATATTTCACATCTATTCAAGCTCAAGTGTCTTGTCGTGTGGCTTTACCAAACAGAAAGAATGTTCCAGTCAGGCATGTGGGAACTGTGAAAATCTCAGAAGCCATTACTTTACATAATGTCCTTTGCATTCCTAGTTTTACTTTTAATTCGATTTCAGCAAAGATACTTGCCCAATCTCTAAATTGTTATCTTGTTTCTTCTCTAACTACTGTTATATTAGGAACTTTTGACTTGGAGAACGATTGGAATGGGTAAGGTGAAAGATGGATTGTATCATTTGGTGAGAAAGCAAGCATCCCCTTCAGCTTTAACAGAAGTCCTCAATCAACTCAAGTGTTTGTTTTCCTCTTCTGCGTCCACTACCAAAAATCATAAGGAGTCTGATTTATGGCATTACATATTGGGCCATTCTTCATATTCTGATTTTTGCGCTTATGGAAGCATCTATATCCCTGCATCCTTTAATATCAATCATTGTTCTATATGTCCTTTAACCAAACAACACAAATTACCATTTAATGTAAGCTACCACAAGTCCGAAAAACCTTTTGAATTAATCCATTGCAACATTTGGGGACCCTGTAATGAATTCAACAGAGATGGTTCTAAGTATTTTTTTATCTATTGTTGATGATTTTATTAGATGTACATAGATCTATATGCTAAGACTTAAACCTGATGCCACCATTGCTTTACAAAATTTTTGTACCATGATCCAAACTCAATTTGAAGCCAGAATTAAACCTTCAGAACAAACAATGGAGGTGAATTCAACATGACAGAATTTTACCTAAAAAGAACCATAATACACCAAAGAACCTGTGTTGAACTTGAAACACCAGAACAAAATGCAGTAACAAAAATAAAGCATCAACATATTTTAAATGTAGCAAGAGCTTTGAAGTTCCAAAGTGAACTTCCTTTAAAATACTGGAATGACTTCGTATTGATAGCCCTGTACCTTATAAATAGAACACCAACCCTTATTTTAGACCACAAAAGCGCCAAACTATAGTCACCTAAAGGCTTTTGGGTGCTTAGCTTTTGCCACCACCCTTATCAATGGTAGACACAAGTTTGATCCTAGGTCCAGGGAATTTGGGATCAAAGGGTAAAAATTACTGGATTTAAAGATAAAAAATATTTATTTCAAGAAATGTCGTTTTTTGTGAGAACATCTTTCCATTCAAAGACCTCAATCCCAACAACAACACTCCTTTAACTGATTTTGATCATCTAGGTTTCACACAAAATCCTAATATTTTAATGATCCTGTCATATCCTCATTGGACAATGCTGATGATAAGGATGACGGAGATGACCCTTTAAACGACTTAGCCTACATAGAATCATCTAATTTCCATATGGATACCAATCTTGACACAACACAACCTTGCACTGATATTTTGGAATCAAATAAACCTATTGTTACTCATTTACCCCGCAGGTCCAACAGAACTCGAAGGAAGACGTCATATGCCCACAACTCTCTTCACCTCTCCCATTTTAGAAGCTCAACAAAAAAAAGAAAGTGAGTATTAAAGGTAGTATCTTCTCTCTTATTGATAGTGTTTCCTACAACAAGTTATCCATATGTCACCGTACTTTTACAGCCTCAATAACAAATCACCTGAGCCCCAAAAGTTATCAAAAAGCCATAACATTTCCTGAATGGTGTATTGCCATGAAAGCTGAGACTGAGGCTATAGAACTTAATAATACTTGGGTTTTGACCGATCTACCACCTGATAAAGAAACCATAGGATGTAAGTGGGTATACAAGGTTAAATTCAATGCTAGTGGCAGCGTTGAAAGATTCAAGGCACGTCTAGTGGAAAAGGGGTACACTCAACAAGAGGGACTATAACGAAACTTTTTCCCCTGTGGCTAAGCTAACCACCATTAGAACCTTACTGGCAGTGGTAGCAATCAAGGGATGGAATTTGGGTCAATTTGATGTGAATAATACCTTTTTGCATGGTGACTTAGATGAAGATGTTTACACGAAACTGCTCCTGGTTATTCCAATGTAAGTGGCAATAAAGTTTGCAAACTACGAAAAAGCTTGCATGTATTAAAGCAAGCTTCACGCCAATGGTACTCAAAACTTTCCAGTTTCCTTATTAAGTAGGGATACACTCAATCAAAGGAAGATTATAGTCAGTTTGCTAAGTTAACTGGTGGTTCTTTCACTGCTATTTTAGTGTATGTGGATAATATAATAATGACTGGAAATTGCCTTGATACCATTAATAAGCTCAAAGCCTCTCTCAATGATAGGTACAAAATCAAAGACTAAGAAAAGTTGAAATACTTTCTAGGCATTGAAGTAGCAAGGTCTAAGCATGGGATTCACATATGCTAAAGGAAATATGCTCTAGATATCCTAGCAGATTCAGGCACCATCAGTTCACCCCTTGCTATGATTCATCTTGATTAGAATATAAAACTCAGCAAAGATGAAGAAGAGTTATTGCCTGATCCATCACTTTACAAAAGATTGGTGGGAAGACTACTACATTTGACAATCGTCCGACCTGATCTTACATATTCAGTTCAATTGTTAAGGTAGTTTATGGGAAGTCCTATGATCCCACACTTACATGCTGCTCATAAAGTGCTACGGTACATCAAAAGAGCACCTGGACAATGACTATTTTATCCTACAGAGTCAAGGCTTCAACTAGGGGATTATTGAGATTCAAATTGGGGGGCATGCCTAGACACTAGGAGATCAGTTATAGGTTACTGTGTATTCATTAGGAAAGCCTTGATAGCATGGAAAACAAATAAACAACATGCGGTATCACGATCCTCAGCTGAAGCGGAGTACAGAGCAATGACAAATCTCTGTTGTGAACTAACTTGGCTCAGGTACTTGCTTAAGGATTTAAAGATTGAACGCCTTCAAGAAGTAGGCCTAAATTGTGATAACAAAGCTACAATTCACATAGCTACAAATCAGGTATTTCATGAAAGAACCAAACACATTGAACTTGATTGCAATTTGGTTCGAGAAAAGATACAAGACGACAGCATCATCACGCAACATGTTTCCAGTGCATCATAAATTGCAGATATTTTAACTAAGGCTCTAAATTCCTAAACTTTTTACTCTTGCTTATTCAAGATAGGAATGATGAACATCTACTTTTCATCTTGCGGGGGGCTATTGAAGCTGGAAGATATGAATCAGCTGGAGCATTTGCACAATCAGCAAGATGCAGGCCAAGATGGATAGATGACAAGGCAGCAACAAAAGAATAATCTAGAAGATGATTAGTTAGATTTTTAGTTATTTTGCAACTTGTATTTATTTTATTTTCAGTGTAAATTAGTTGGGAAAAGATTCCTTTATTGCTATACATATAGGATCACAATTGGATACTTAACACGTGATTGAATGAATATATTTTCAGCTTTCTCTCAATTCATCAATATCAGAATTTTATCTTTCCAAAATCAACACTTATTTTGTATTCAAATTAAACAACCATGCCAAAGGTTCACCACTAAACATAATAGCAGTGGAAGAAATAAGTGCATCATCTGATCGGGGCCAGCCTCACAATTTAGGAAGGAAAAATGTCTGATTCCACCATTCGACAAATTCAGGGAAGAAAAAATTGATAAGTAAAATCAGCCTGATAACATGCTCCATTCTCTTGTTAATTAAGTAAATATGTCACAGAGTGCTCAATTAAACTTGGTATCTGACTTACATCTTTAGCTTGCTAGTGAAATTCCCTTATGTTAGCTCTGATTCGATGAATCAGAGAGTTACTATTGTTATTTTAATTTCACGAGACAATTCAAGTCTTAATGAACCGTAAAAGCTTATCAATGCTGCTTTACTTGCCTGAATATTACTCAAATAAAGGCAAAGAATATGAACACTACTGGGTAAAAAATATGTACTAATGTGGGGGACATGGGGACTCGAAAAAAGGAAACTTTTTCATATATAAAAATTCAGTATCTTCTCACGAATTAGTGAATTAGACAGGTTTCCTTTGTATTGTACAGAATAACAAGTACCTAGTATCGTCATAATATCAGCCAATTTCATTCTTTTAACTAACTGAGGCAGATTTTAGAAAATTCTAACGATAGGAGGAATTTATTCTTCTGAAGGTGGGAAAAAAGATAAAACGAAATAAAACGGATTATTAATCCAAATTGAATTCTTGGTTTCGTCCAATCATTAATAACTTGATTATTTTTAGATAATAGTAGATAGAAACAATGCTTGTAAGAAGTTCTATTGAAGTAAGTCGTTATGATTCAACTAGAGGACGTATAATTTATCGACTCTGCAACAAGGATCAATTGAAATCTTTTGAGAAATGTAAATATGGGCTGAAGAATGAATGCTTTCTCAGCGAATGCTTTCTCAGCAGGAGGGCAAAGAAGGCTGTTGAAGTGACTAATTCATGGAAATTAGGAGGTGTTGTGTGGCAGAAATTTATGGAAAATTTGCTTAAAATGTAGAATGCTGGTTTGGGTGTCTGGACAAAACTAGTAGATGATCCATTGACAAAAATGTTTCCTTTGCTCTTTTTAAGGTGGGAAATTGCAAAATATGTCGGATAAACAGATCCCCAAAATTTTATATCTTGCCAACAACAATAAATTTAGCCCATGTTTGAACCTGTTAAAAAATCAAATTAAATCTAAGTCAAAGTCAATAATTAATTTTAACCATGCATTTCGTAAGATTCACCACTTTTCAACCACGCTCCCATCAACTTTTATCAAAATCTACTAAAAATCTGATTTTAATCTTTATCAAACAAGGGCTTAATGTAAGTATTATGAAGAAAATGAAAAGCAAGCCTTCGTTGGAGTAATTATCTTGTTCAATGGGTCATCAATAGAGATAACTGTCTATCTTTGTTAAATCGTCAACTCTCATGAAAACATGTCTCAAAACATGGATTTGGTCCTTTGGACAAAGCATACGACGATTTTTAACATAGATTTGGACTGTTTTGCTGTTTGACGACCTTTTGATGATATAACACATTACAATTACCATGACAGGTGCAAACTTGGTAATGTCGATGCCCTTGTTAACTGAATACATGCTGCCTATCCTGCATTATTCACCAGATGTCCACTGTTAGAAGTACAACATTCAAGAAAAAACAAATATTTATCGTAATCAAGAAACTAAAAATAAGAGAAAAGGATAAGCAATTAATCTAATATACAGTAATGAATAAGCAGAAGTCTTGTATAAATATACATCGGCCAAAGTGATATATTGTATCATCAACAAATTTTCTGCACTCATTGAAGAGCCAAGTTCAATGGCCTCTCTGCAACCTTCCTAAGACGTTCCTCCCTTCGCGCAATAATTGCCAGAGAAGCTCCTTTTCTTGCATATTCATAAGCCAGGTACTGAAATTTTATCCCAATTAAGAACTCAATGAATATAAAGAAAATAAAAACAGACTTCAATCCGTGAAGAAGCACCAGGGATGAGAACAACTTTTCCTTTCATGTTGGTTTCCTTTCTGAGGCATTTTAAGATGTTGCATATGATTTTGAATATGAATAAAAGTGGAAAAATGGTAAATAAGGCTGCTGGAAAGTGTGTAAAAACTAGTTGCATTCGAGAACTTGTTGTCGACACACTTACTCGAGAACACTGCTATTTACTGGGGTGGACCTACTTGAGGCCTAGTGGGGCTGGCCACCCTCACTCGATTTTCAGATTATCAATTTTTTTCTAGATTTTTTTAGGTTTTCAGATTTTTTTCCAAGGTTTTTTAGTTTCGTCCCACTGAAGTCCTTGGCTATTTATATGTATGCATTTTTTGTATTAGAGAAAAATATAATCTGAGGCAAGAGAGGGAAGCCTGAACAAGAATAAATAGAAGATGACTAATTATTTCGGTACGAACTTGTAGTAAAGAATAATTGCTGAAATTGATATAAAATAAATTTGACTTTTACTTACAAGGGCATTTACAATGGTGGTGTAAAATTAAACATAAATTGATATCTCCAAAACTACTTTTGTAACTTCATTTACATCAAGATGGATCTAAATTTGAATTTTGCTCAAATGGAAAAATTTAAGTTCATTTTTTGCCTCATGTAAATGTAAATTCCTACGGGTTGCACAACTCCATTGTAAAGGTTTGAGATCTGAATCACAGTTTAAATTTATTTTATACCACGATTGGAGATGTTCTAACGCCTTGTGTTCAACTATTTATCGACTTTGATCCCAGCATGGCCACAACTTTGGGGTGTATGGCAGCATATATAATTTTAAGTAGTTATTTATATATCTTTATTTAGAGTTGGACAATGATAGGTGAGTCCCTTGTCACCTTGTTTAGGTGCCAAGCACCACTAGTACTAGCATCAGAATGATGCTGAATAGCATTACTGGAAAAGAAAAGATGAATATGCAAAACAATTAACATCATGCAAAGGGTTTCGTCCAAGAATGATAATTTGATTCGAAAAATAAGAACCCTACGGTGCCCCGCCTGACAGGATAGCCAGCATGGTTTCCGCGATGAAGTGACAAAGTAGTTTGATGCGGCGGTGATATAGTAAAGGAAAAATAATTTAAAAATTATGTTCAATAATTAATAAAGTAAGTAACTTAAAAGTGAGTACAACTTATGTACAAATGTTAGCTGTTTCCACATGTTAGCATGTAATTACAGATACTGACAAGTACAAATAGGGAATGTCAATTCAAAAGAGTAGAACCATATACAAAGAGGTCATGTCAAAATACAATTTTTTTTTACGTGAAGCACGTGAGTTATCAAAGGTTGTATGATTTGATTTTGAGAAAATAAGATTTGACACGACGAGCAACTCAATTAACTTTGAATAATGTTACATAAGATTTTGAGAAAATAAGATTAACGTATCTTTCATTGTCATGATATAAGCATACGAGACAGCCTTAGCCGATTAAGACAAGCAATAAACATTGGCATGGGCACTGCAGAAATTCCCACAACAGCAACGCCGTTGTCGCAGCCATCGCTCGTCCCAAGGGGCTAAGACATTCTTGATTCTACCAAAAGGTATCCCTTCATATAAATATAGTCTCGTCACATTCTGATGTAAGACATAATGGATATATTGAAAAAAGAGTATTAGTAGAAATAGAACATCATCTTAATTCCGAATCGGTCCCATAAGACAATTTTGGAAGGAGAACGACTAGGGGAACAATACTCACTGCTACGCCATGACATACGATGAATTTCGATTGTTCGAGTTTGTTTAAGCCTCGAAAACTGATTTTTAAAGTTTTGGCGCTATTTTTGTCCATTTGTTTATGTTGATTTTTTTTGCAATTCTAGTTCGTTTAAACTTCTTTTTCGTTACTTTTAGTTTTTCCAAACTACGTTTCCATATAAACCCTTATAAATAAAGCCTTTGTTCATTTTTTTTTTTTCATTATCTTTCATTAATAAATTCATGAGTTTATTTTCTTTATTATTTAGTGGATTCCAAATTTCTTATTCTTAAAATTTTCGTTTGAATTCCTTCCTGTGTCACATTCCCAATTATAATCACCATCAAATTAATATCTTACTATGCTTCTTT
Source organism: Olea europaea var. sylvestris (assembly GCF_002742605.1). Classification (NCBI taxonomy): domain Eukaryota; kingdom Viridiplantae; phylum Streptophyta; class Magnoliopsida; order Lamiales; family Oleaceae; genus Olea; species Olea europaea. The sequence continues at coordinate 298,234 of NW_019231846.1, forward strand.
AAAGAAACATGTAGTCCCACTAAGATAAGTTAGCCAAATGAGTAACTTCCAGTCTATTCTCTAGTGAAAATACAATGATGCTGACAAATAAATTGCCAAACAAGAAGAGACGACCACATTTTTAATAACCATTATCGACAATAAAAGTTGAATCTAGTTATGCCTCCGTGACCCCTTCTGCCCCTAAATCCAAGAAACTGGAATGAAGAACTTTCTTGGCTTTGAACTTTAGACAATGGCTTCAACATCATTCGTCAACCCCAAGATCGCCCCATTTAACATTGCATCTGGCTGCGAGGTAATGAGCCCCAACTGGACCTCGACTTCCATAAGGATAGTACTCGGGGATTATTTTCTCCTCTTCAAGCTCCTTCAACACAGGTGTAAAGAGAGACCAAGCAGCCTCCAATTCATCACTTCGTATGAAAAGTCTCCTTTCCCCTTCAATGGCATCTAAAAGAAGTCTCTCATATGCATCAGGGATCTCCTTGGAGTATCTAACAAGACACGAGAAGAATACATTACTGCAAGTCGTAGAATCTGATTAATAGCCAATACAGATAGTCTTTTGAGACAGTTGCTCATAAAATCTAGAAAACACGGTTCCAAAAAAAAAAAAAATGGATATTCATTGCTGATACAAGATATGCCACAGAGAATTGCTTGATTTAGGCAGTGTTCACTGCCACGATAAATGACAGTATGGATTCAATATTTGTGAGGCCTAAATGTGAATTATATCATCAATACCTCGCTTTGTATAGAAGATTCAGATTACTCCGGTCCAATCTCATTCCCAAGCCAGGGACTTTGTTATTAATCTTCAAATAAATAGCTTCATCAGGCTGGACACGGATGACAAGCTCATTTGTTGCTCGGTCAAGATCAGTCCCGAAGTTTCGATTGTATAAATTACCAGGAACATGTCTAAACTGAACCCTTATCTCAGCCCTGAGGACATGAAGTTTAAGGAAAAACATTCTTATATTGGAAGTTCGATAACATAAACAAGCAATGCCAAGTTTTCGGTTTTGGTATTTGACCTCCTATTATGTAAGGCTTTCCCGGCTTTCATTAGAAAAGGCACACCATCCCATCTCGCATTATCAATGAATAGTGAAGCTGCAGCAAAAGTTGGGGTTAAGCTGTCTTTAGGTACAGTTTTGTCGTCTGTATATCCTGGATAGGTGACACCTCCTTTTGTGTGAGTCTTGTATTGCCCAATGACCACATCATCAAGGCGTAAGGGCCTCATGGAACGCAAAACTTTAACCTGTAGTTCATTAATTGTTAATCAGAGATCTTCAGTAAGCATCATACTAGATAATAATATGACAGGTATGCAGAAGAGGCAAAAACCTTTTCGTTCCTGATATCTTCCGCATCCAAACTGACGGGTGTTTCCATGGCAAAGAGGGCAAGTATTTGGAGCAGATGATTTTGCATTATGTCTCTAATAATTCCATAATGATCAAAATAACTGATAAAATAAAAAATAAAAATAAAAATAAGACTCCAAACCGACAGTTAAAAACAGAAAATAATGAAAAATAATAAAAGCTCATAACAACACACAAACCAAAATAAAAAAACAAATGAAACAAAACAAGTGAACAATCACACAATTAAAAAAAGAAAAAAGAACTAACCATCTTGCATGATAATCACATTAGAATATCGATTGCACTTAGATTGTAAAGAAACCTTTTTTGACACCAATAATTTCGGAGAAACTAATGAAAAGGGTACATTTGTTTTATGGTGATGAACCTCAATATAGGAAAATTTTGAATAGGCTGCTGATGATGATGAACAACAACGTATTGATGAAGAAATTGCCACCATAGCCGCAGATTCTCTCTGTATGTTTTATGAATCTATTGTAAAATGATAATTGTGTAAGCAAGAGGCGGAGGAGATTAATAGAACTTCGGAAATGTCGAGGGTTAACTCCTGAGCTCTCCGAAAAGCTGCTTTCTCTCTTTCCATTTTTTTTCTTTTAATTATTATTATTATATTTTTTTTAAAGTTTGGTTTGGGCTTTTGCGAGAGGACAAGGTAGAAAAGTTGAATATGAAATACGAATATGAGTCTTTAATTAATTTATTTTAATGCTTATTTATATTCACTAAAGTAATTATTGATCTTAATTAATTGGAATTTGTACAAAAGAAAATTAGAAATTAAATTATTTTTAAGGAAATTCACAGTCAAGCTCCTTGAACTTTAAAAAATAATGCATTGAACTACCTACTAATTTTTCAACTTTTAAGTCGTTGTGCATTCATTTTTTATTAAATGAAAATAGTCAATTTTTCTTGTCTAACAATCACTTTGCCTAATGTTATATTTGAGAGTTATTTTCGTGCATTCACCACTATAGCTCATATTTCCTCTAGAAAGACAAGACGAGTATATTTGACCAAGTCTAAAAACACCTTAACTCGTGAGTACACCAGAAATAAAAGTATAAAGACATAAATGTAAGAAAAATTAATTGAGGACCGACCTTTGTGCATTATTTGTGAAAGTTTGGACTCGCTATACATTTTTTAATTTCAAGTTTAAAATGTGAATATAGTTATTCGTGGCCATTCACTATCACAATCACTCTACGTGGCATCTATATATGACGATTAATAATTTAATATTTGATAAAAAGAGAAAATTGTCATATTAATATATCAAATCATAAATCATCATGTAGTATATCACGTAAGAAAACTATTGCAGTGAGCGATTATGAATAACATCACTATTAAAATGCAGTCACATTTTTCATCTAATCATAAAATGCCACACATTCTCTTGTTAAACAATCTGTCAAAAATCTTCTGTCAGTGTGGCATTTTCCAAATAAAAATATAGCCCCGTGACCCACGTGGAGACGGAATAGTAGGGGATGAGACAAAACCCAAGCTTTCTTAAACTTTATGGGCTTTGTTTGGACGGTAAACACTATAAATATTCTATAAGAATATTCCTTTCAAGTTTGAGAATTTTTGGCCAATTACGTGTTGTGATTAATAACTACTAACATTGGCACATTGTAATAAAACATTGGCACATTGAATTTTATTTCAATGTGCAATTGAAGTCAAAAAATCAATTATCCCAAAATTATTCAAATAAACATATCTGACATTTTTATTTTATCATAACAAGAAGTGGTTTTCTAGTGAGAATCGAAGTTTTATTGAAGGGTTTGTTTATAGAATAAAGTCATTTGTACATACATAAATTACAGAAAGCATTATAAATGATGAGGTGACAACACTGTACTAACTAGTTTAAATTTGTTTTGTGTCAATATTCAATGAATGCTTGCCAGCTAGCAATCTGTCAAGACAATCGTCAAATTTTTTGTCCATTTTGTTTTTTTCCATTTTATATTTACGCTTGTGTTTGAAAATATTTATGGTGTATTGATTGGTCTATTTTTCATGAAAGATGTCATTTTTTTTATATAAACTCATGCTTTTTAGGTGTTCGATTGTCATTTTTTTTATATAAAATGTTTTTCAAAAGGTAATCACGTGATCATTTTTCTTTAAAAACAAGGAAAACATTTTTATTTAGGGACGGGTAGATAAAACAATTTCTATGCAATCCACACCTCCCAAAAACACTACTCTTTTCTCATCATACCCTCTCATCTATCCACCAATTAAAATTAAAAAAAGTCAATCAAATATATTTAATTGACAATTTCTATGTAAATAAATTATAAGCAATTCAATTATTTAGAACTTATTTTCTTTCCATACAAGTTTTATACTTGCAATAAAAAATACCACTACTTCAACTATCTCAGGCAACTATACCCAAAAAATACGTTTCTATAGACCCTGTTTGGTGGACTAAAAATAGCTGAAAATTTTAATTCAAAGTCAATAATTAATTTTAATCGTATATTTCAATGAATTCATAATTTTTCAATCATATATTTCATCAACATTTATCAAAAATTTTAGTAAATTTGATTTTAATTTATACCAAACAGATAATTTTTAATAGTCAAAATCAGTAGTCACATAAAAATTACCTCTGGTTTTCTCTCCATTTTTTATCCTTCGGCTGATTAGAGAAATCAACTTTACATGCTTCTCATTTTTCTTCCTTAAAGACTCTCTGCAACTTTAGGAGGATCAGCAGGTTTTTTCACCTTAACACTAAACTTATCATTCTTCACATCAGTTTCAATCCCCTCCACTACTAAAAATCTCATCAAAAATCAATTACCCCATTCCTAAAATTGAAAACCCATATCAGAATCAGAACCTTCAAACGCCATTAATGTTGTGTGCAGGGCATTCTCCCCTTTGTTGTTGACTCCTTCTATGCCTGTTCCTTCTCTGTTACAAACATTTTCAAAAACCCTAGTTAATAATGTAATCACAACACAAAATTAAGCAATTCTTTCGAGAAAAGAAGAAGCTAGAAGCAGAAGATAAGAGATTAAAGAAACTACAAAATGTGTTTAGTTTTAGTTGGAGAATGTCAGTAGTACTGATTAACGTGACGAATCTGTTTAATTTGAAATTTTGATCAATGCTATGATCTTCAAAAAAAGAAATAGATTTATTATTATTATTATTATTTTTTTTTCACCAGAGAGATAGATTTAGCTTAAATACAATATGGAACCCATTTGAAGTATTCGGTAAAAAATGATTTGGTAATATGAAATAGTTTAATTTGGAGGTAAATGTTTTTAATTATATTTAAAGAATGAAGTTACCAATAAGTGCTTTTTTTTGCACTTCTTTATGCTATATTATTAAACTTTTATGTCACTAAATTATTAATTTTTATTTAATTTGGGTTAATTTTCTTTTAATTTTTTTAGGGATGGACCCATTTTGAAGCAATTGGAAAGAAAGAATGATAAATTGGCCATTGAATAAAAATTGGAGACTAATTTCCACGTGTTAAAAATTGAGGGGCTTAAATTGAATTGAAAAGGATGGGCTGTACAATTGAATGGGCTAAATGACTAAATTGCATCATATGGAGAAAATGAAACCTTGGAAAGATATGTTAAATTTAAAGGGCAATTAATCAAATGGGTCTCAATCGTACTCGTTTTAGAATCAAAATTCAATAATGTAGAAATTACACCATACTCTACTTTAAAATTCAACATTCCAAAATCAAGTTGGAAGTTTCACAATTCATAAACCAGATGTTCTATTAATTAATTAATTAATTAATATATATATATATATATATATATATATATATATATACACAAAAACCCTAATCATTTCATCATAAATTATATATATATATATATATATATATATATATATATATATATATATATATATATACACACACACACACACACACACAAAAACCCTAATCATTTCATCATCTCCATGTCTCACTTCTATCCTCCTCCTCTCATCGCCATCGTGGGAAAATGTCTTAGAAGATTGGCAGTCGCCACCAGAGGAGGCCATCTCAAGGTGCTTTCGCCTTTTCAGACAACTTCTCCGATCCTGTTACAGAGGACATTGGCGGTGAATATACCAAGATGACTCTAATCCTCTTATGGAGAGAATGCCGACAACTGATCATAATGGGAAGAACAAAGCTTGAATCCTTCTGTAGGGATGAAAATAAATTATCAAAATGGGAAGACACAAAGCTTAAATTGCATTAGTGGAAATTACACCAAACCGCGTTATGTGATGACATTATTTTGGTCGGTTTTTACATTTCTGTGTTGTATGGTGGTTTTGGTTGGCGATGAGGTGGTGTTTTCTATGATGGATTGATTTGTTTGAGGTAGTGGTGGTGGCGGTTCTGGTGACGATGGTGGTGGTGGTGGTGGTGGTGCTAGTGCTAGAGGTAACAATGAGATATTGGTCGTGTTGAAGGTGGTCACAAATTATTCGGTTAATTGTGACCATTAAATTGATTAATTTGTAACCAATAAATAATATATGACCAACAAAAAAATAAAATTGTAACCAAGAAATAATATATGACCTAAAAAATTGTTAATCTGTAATCAATAATTCGATAATTTGTGATTTATAATATTTGTGATTTGTGAGCAATAAATAAATCGTGATTTATAAATTTTTTGATTTGGGACCGATGAACAAATTGTTACCTATAAAATTTTTGAATTATAACCGTCAAATAATTTGTCACATAAAATTTCTGATTTGTGAGTAAAACATAATAAATAACTAATTAAATAGTTAATTTGTGACCAAATTGTATAGATTTGTGACATAAATATATTTAATTTATAAAATTATTTAATCATAAATAAATTTTAATAAAAATCTGATTTTTGAAATTTTCCCTTCAATAATTAGCTGTATCATCAAATTTTGGTGATATCTTTTAACTTTTATTTATTTAATTTTGATATTATGAGTAGCTAAATTATTTTGAGTTAGGATTTTTTATGAAATTTATATTATGAACCTTTAAATTTAATTGTATTTATTTTGACGTTTAAAAAACGTTTTTAGTTACTGAATGCGCAATAGTTGTAGGGTTTTGTGGCTTATTTTACCTTTGAAAGATTGAAAATAAGTTATACATAATGTCAATTGTCGTAGAGTCCGATAAGTGATGGAAATATACTTTTATGATTTATGTGATCCTAGTACTTTTTTCATCATCATATTCTACGCCAATTGGATGTTTTCTCCCTGTTTTTTCTTTCCACACACACACACACACACTCCATCAATTGTCGACTTTTTTATACAATTTGATAAAAAATTAATGATTTAGTCAGTCACATATTATTTTTCGGTCACAAATTAGAATTTTTATATATCTCATTATTTTAGGATCATAATTCAAAAATTTTATAGGTCACAATTTATTCATTGATTACAAATAAAAAATTTATAAGTCATCATTTATTTCGTTCACAAATCACAAATATTATAAATCATAACTTATTATACAGTCACAAATTATCAAATTATTGATGTCAAACTAACAATTTTTTAGGTCACATATTATTTATTGGTCACAATTTATCGTTTTTATTAGTCACATATTGTTTATTGCTCATAGATTAACCAATTTAATGGTTACAATCAACCAAATAATTTGTAACCACTACCAACACTTGTGACTACCATATCTTTTATTATTATTATTATTATTATTATTATTATTATTATTATTATTATTATTATTATTATTATTATTATTTTCACCAGAGAGATAGATTTAGCTTAAATACAATATGAAACCTATTTGACGTATTCAGTAAAAAATGATTTGGTAATATGAAATAGTTTAACTTGGAGGTAAATGTTTTTATTTATATTTAAAGAATGAAGTTACCAATAAGTACATTTTGTGCACTTATTTAGGTATATTATTAAACTTTTATGTCATTAAATTATTAATTTTTACTTAATTTGGGTTAATTTTCTTTCATTTTTTTTTTAGTGATGGACCCATTTTGAAACAATTAGAAAAGAAAGAATGATAAATTGGCCATTAAATAAAAATTGGAGACTAATTTCCACGTGTTGAAGATCAAGGGGCTTAAATTGAATTGAAGAAGATGGGCTGTACAATTGAATTGGCTAAAGGACTAAATTGCATCACATGGAGAAAATGAAACCTTAGAGAGAAATGTAAAATTTAAAGGGCAATTAATCAAATGGGTCTCAATCGAACTCGCTTTAGAATCAAAATTCAATAATGTGGAAATTACACCATACCCTACTTTAAAAATTCAACATTCTAAAATCAGGTTGGAAGTTTCACAATTCAAAAATAAGATGTTTTATTAATTAATATATATATAAATTAAATATACAAAAACCCTAATCATTTCATCATCTCCACTCTCTCCATCTCTCACTTCTCTCATCCCCCTCTCATCGCCACCTTAGGAAAATGTCTTAGAAGATTGGCGCTCGCCACCAAAGGAGGCCATCTCAAGGTGATTTCGCCTTTCCAGACAACTTCTCTGATCCTCTTATGGAGGACATTGGCGATGAAGATACCAAGATGCCTCCAATCCTCTTATGGAGGGAATGCCGACATCTTATCATAATGGGAAGAACAAAGCTTGAATTCTTCTGCAGGGATGAAAATAAATTAGTTTCTATTTGTTCTTTTTCTCTAGATCGTTTACTAGAAAATAAAATTAGTGTTAGATATTATCCTAATTAATAATTCAAAAATTAAACTTTCAAAGTTTTGATTTTGATTTCTTACTTTCTACAATTCATTTTATTTCTTTATGGCAATGCGTTTGTGTTAGTGGTTGGGGGTAAGTTTGTGTTACGTCATTGGGCTGTGTTGATTGTGGTTGTGGCGAGGGTGATGGTTCAGGCAGTGGTGGGTGGTGGTGTTAGCGATGGTCACAAATGGTTTTGAGGTGGTTTTGTGGTAGTTTTTTTAGGTGGTTTGGTAGTGGTAGTGGTAGTGGTAGTGGTCACATGTGCACACAGCATTTGCAATTTGGTGTCGAGTGTTTTTGTGATACAGCGATTTGGTCGTGATCCGGTGAGTTGGTGGTGATGTGGTGGTGGTAGTGGCGCGGCGTTACGATTGCTGCGAAGCCTAAGCCTGGTTATGTGATGACATTATTTTGGTTGGTTTTTACATTTCTATGTTGTATGGTGGTCGTGGGTGGCGATGTGGTAGTATTTTCTGCAATGGATTGATTTGTTTGAGGTGTGGTGGTGGCAGTTTTGGCGACAATGGGGTGGTGCTGGTGCTGGTGCTGGTGCTGGAGGCAACAGTGAAATGTTGGTCACAAGTGTGGTTGTGGTCACAAATTATTCGGTGAATTGTGACCATTAAATTAATTAATTTGTGACCAATAAATAATATATGATCAACAAAAAAAAAATTGTTACCAAGAAATAATATGTGATCTAAAAAATTGTTAATCTGTAACGATAATTTGATAATTTGTGACCGTATAATAAGTTGTGACTTATAATATTTGTGACTTGTGACCAATAAATAATTCGTGATTTATAAATTTTTGATTTGGGACCGATGAACAAACCGTGATCTATAAAATTTTTGAATTGTGAGCGTCAAATAAGTTGTGACACAATTTCTAATTTGTGACAAAAAAATAATAAGTGACTAATTAAATCGTTAATTTGTGATCAAATTGTATAGATTTGTGACATAAATATATTTAATTAATAAAATAATTAAATCATAAATAAATTTTAATAAAAATCTGATTTTTAAAATTTGAAACTTATTTTCTTGATTTTGAAATGTATGATACTTAAATTCTTATTTATGAAAATTTTCCTTCAATAATTGGCTGTATTTCTAATTTGACTACAAGTGATGGGCTGGAAAAAGGGTTGCGTGTTGTTGCACGTGTGTGTATATATAGACGCAAAGAAAAACATTGGGGGCTGATGGTGTGTGTGTGTCTATATATATACATATATATAAAGAAGCAAAGAAAAAACAGGGAAAAAAAGGTAGCCGCAAGGGAAGGAAATTTGGGAAAAAAGTTGTTGCTTTTGGGAATAGAAAAGGAGAATCATATATACATACAAAGAAAACGACGGCTTGGTTGAAAAGAAAAGGACGAAACGCACACACAGAAAGCAGACACAAGGATGGACATACGCATGGAGAAAAATTAATTATAGATTTTAGTACAATAATTCATTGATCATTGTGCGAAAAATAGGAGATTAATCACGTCCCATCAATTTTTGGTGATATCTTTTAACTTTTATTTATTTAATTTTGATATTATGAGTAGCTAAATTATTTTGTGCTAGGATTTTTTAAGAAACTTATATCATCAACCTTAAATTTTATTTGTATTTATTTTGAAGTTTAAAACACGATTTCGGTTATTGAATCAATTTATTTTTCTCTACAACTACATGCGCAATAGTTGTAGAGTTTTTTTTTTACCTTTGAAAGTTTGAAAATAAGTTAAAAATAATGCCAATTGTTGTAAAGCCCAATAAGGGATGGAAATATACTGTTATGATTTACGTGATCCTAGTACTCTTTTCATCACCATATTCTATGTCAATTGTATGTTTTCTCCCTTTTTTCTTTGCGTCTATACACACACACACACACACTCTCTCTCTCCATCAATTGCCGACTATTTTTTATACAATTTGATAAAAATTAACGATTTACTTAGTCACATTATTTTTCGGTCATAAATCAAAATTTTTATATATCACAAATTATTTTATGGTCACAATTTGTTCATTGATTACAGATAAAAAATTTAGAAGTCACAATTTATTTCGTTCACAAATCACAACCTATACGTTACAAATTATTAAATTATCGATGTCAAACTAGCAATTTTTTAGGTCGCATATTATTTTTTGGTCACAATTTATCTTTCTTATTAGTCACATATTGTTTATTGCTCATAGATTAACCAATTTAATTGTCACAATCAACCAAATAATTTGTAACTACCACCAACACTTGTCACTATCATCTCACCACTACCTCTAGTAGCAGTAGCAACGTCGTCGCCAGAACCACCACCACTACCTCTCAACAGCAACACCATTGCTTCAAACAAATTAACCCAACGTAAAAAATACCACCACATCGTCACGCCAGATTCATCACCATGCCTCCAACACCATCGCACACAGTACCATACCATGTACCATACGTACCCAAACATTGCACCCGCACGATCACAAACGTACCCACACCACACCACCATCATACTCACCAGAGCACACCACTCACCCAACCACCGCATCCACAGCACCACAGTAGCTCTCGCCGTCACAACCACCAATGATCTCCATCCCACCACCGCATCGCACACACTCCACCATCGAACCATCAATCACCACACCACTCAAAAATTTTAAAAAAGAAGAAGAAGATCTACAGCGATGAGGAGTCGCAGAATTGGGAGAAATAAAGTAATGGAAGATCTGCAGCAACGAAGGCGAAAGTTGTAGATGCGATAGCATTTTTAGAGATTTTATAGGTATAGTGAGGTGGTCGAGCATGGTGATGGTGAGGTGGTGCCAGCGGCACTAGCAATGGTAGTGGCGGCGGCAGGCAACGAGCTGCTAGAGAGATGAGAAAAGTTGGGATGAAGAGAGAAGAGAAAATGGAGAGGATGAAAATGATTAGGGTTTAGGTATGTGTGGTTGGGTAGGATGAATATGTATATTTCATTTTGTAATATAATTTTTAATATTTAAAATATATTAATTAATTAACAAAATATCTAATTTTTGAAATAGTAAACCTAACATATGATTTATGAAATGAGATCTCTAAATGTTTTAGTTCCTGTAATTTCCACTAATGCAATTTAATCCTTTAGCTCATTCAATTGTACAGCCCATATTTTTTTCAATTCAATTTAAGCCCTTCAATTGTACAGCCCATATTAGTTCCTGTAATTTTCACTAATACAATTGAGTTCTTTAGCCTATTCAATTGATCGGCCCATATCTTTTTCAATTCAATATAAGCCCGCCCTTCAATTTTCATTCAATGGCTAATTTATCAATTTTTTTTTTTCAATTGCTTCAAAATGGGTCCATCACTATTGATTATAAAAAAAAACCAAATTAAGTAAAAATTAATAATTTGACGATAGTAATATGGCATAAGTAAGTGCACAAAACGCATTTATCAGTTATAAAAATCTTATTGAGCAAAAGCGGTTAATGTTTGTGACAAAAGGATATCATTGGATGTTACAGAGCTATATTTCATTATTTTATTAATTTTGGCAACATATAAATTCCCAATTATTAATTACACAATCAATATTTATCCCTTGTTTAATATCGATTAAAATTCATATTTTCATCTAAATCAAAGTCAATAATCAATTTTAACGACATATTTCATGGGGGCCCACAACTTTTTAACCATACATTTTATCAACTTTATCAAAATACTAATCTCTAAAATCTACATAATCTAAATAGAAAATTAACTTGAAATGGTTGGTTCAACATATGTTAATATCAGCAACTTAGAATGACACCCAAACAAGCACGTAGTATGATTGAAATATAAAGATTGTAAAATTCTAGATAAACTATTCATATACAAAATAGGTATTAAATACGAATTAGACTTGTTAGTTGGACAAAAAAAATCTTAGTTATCATCCAAGTTTATTGGCGGTGTTGAAAATTGGATAATTGTTAAAACAAAAAATGTGAAAAAGTGACTTTCGTTTCAATTTGTCCGAATATTTGGACTTGGTTCGATGATCAAACTACAAATGTAAATAGACCAACTTGTTCTACTAATCAAGTAGATATTGTGGTATATTAGCTTAAAACCAATTCTAGATGAATTAGAAATTGCGGTCCAAAGTTGGAAGAAAAATAGAAGAAAAACTGGTATGAATTTTTGCCTAATTCCATCACTCGCCTATCACTTGATAGACAAGTTAGGGATAAGTGGGCAAAAAAATTTCTATTAATATTTTACACTAGTGCTCGAACGAGAGGTTAACGACAGGATAGGGGCAGCAAGTAATGCTTTTGTTTATAAGATTGCGAGGTTTGATATGCAACACTTCACCCACAGCCCCTCATCCTCTATAAATAAGATTCTTTGGACGTCTATAATGCATTCCATATCACTTTTACATTAAGCATTGCATAAAATCTCTTGTAAAAACTCTCAAAATTCATTCCATAACTTTTTTCTTATAGAGAGTATAAACTTTGTTCGAGTTCGTTGTTGCTTGTGGTTCGAAGTACTTTTATCACAAGTTGAATTCGTTATATCTTGGGAGATAAGGCCGTGAACCATAAGCATCGTTGGGGGGCAATTTTGTTTTAAGAAAAGAGTGGTATTTCACTTATCTCTGATCTTTTCTTCTTCTTCTTTATTTCTTGTTTGCTTTGTAATTATATACTATAAAGTTCTTACCATTATTATTGTGTTTAATTATGCTCATGCGTATTAAACTTTGATATTACATTTATCATATAATAACCCTCTTATCACAATATATATTTTGGCTGAACAATTTTGAGACAGAATTATGTATGTGGTTGTTTTGTATATACTAACCTGTGATTCTCATCTTTGGAATAGGCATTACGTGCTATTCATTTCTTATTATTGCTGCATTAAACTTCAACATAAATGAATATCATGGAGATGGTTTCAAGTCAAACAATCAACGGTACAAATAATGTGGTTTTGCCTTTGACTATACCACTTCGAAATACTGTGATCCCATATGAGGGAAATTCTAAAAAGTTTGGAAGTGTGGACTTCAAGGGATGGCAACAAAAAATGTTTTTCTATCTTACCACTCTAAACTTGGTGAAAATTCTAAAAGAGACTGCACTAACGATACAAGAAGAAGAAAATAATCGTGAATCGATTATTGCATTGGATGCATGAATCACTCGGACTTTTTGTGCAAAAACTATATCCTAAACAGATGGACAATACACTATATGGAGTTTATAGTTCGAAGGACCTGACTAAGGAACTATGGGATTCATTGGAAAATAAGTACAAGACCGAAGATACTGGAATGAAACAATTCAAAATCGGCAAAGTTTTTGGACTACAAGATGGTAGACTCCAAAATAGTGAAAGTCAAGTGCAAGAACTTCAAATTCTACTACATGACATACATGCAGAAAAGATGAAATTAAGAAAATCTTTCCAACTTGTAGCCATTATTGAGAAACTCCCTCCTATGAGGGAGAGAATTCAAACACTATCTCAAGCATAAATGCAAGGAGATGAACTTGGAGGAATTTATAGTCCGCTTGAGGATTGAAGAAGACAATAGGAAAATCGAGAGAAGTCCTATTGTCCAACTTGGAGTAAACTTTGTTGAATTAACAAGAAGCGCAAGATCTCCGATAATACACCGAGAAGAGACAACTCCAAGAAAGTCAAGAAGTTTAAAGGTAACTGTTACAATTGTGGAAATGTTAGACATCGTTCAAACGAATGTCGAAAGTCAAAGAAGAACGCACAAGCAAACATGATTGTAAAACACACCCCGCTTGAAGGGATACAAGAAATGAGCGTATCTGCAGTTGTTTCTAAATGTGATAATGTTGAAAATTCAAGAGAATGGTAAGTTGATACTGGTGCTATCCATCACGTGTATGTAGACAATGCTATGTTTTCTAACTATCGAGAATTGAATGGAGAACAACTCTTCATGGAGGACTCTGCAAATTCAAAAGTTGAAGGACAAGGGAAAATTATAGACTTCCGATATAGAACTCGTCCTCAATAATGTCTGACATATGCCAAACATTTGCAAGAATCTTGTATCTGGGTCTCTACTTAGCAAAATGACTTTAAGCTTGTATTTATATCTGATAAATTTGTAATCACTAAAAGTGATATGTATGGAATAAAAGGATACATGTGTGATGGAATGTCCAAAATGAAAGTTTTTACATTTGTATCAAGCCAAAGCATTATGAATAAAATTCGAATTTCGTTTATATGCTTGAGTTGTCTTGTTTGTACCATAGTAAACTAAGACATGTAAATTAAAAATCCTTGCGCAAACTTGTGAATCAAAATTTAATTCTGACGCTTAAGATTGATCTTAATCATAAGTGTGAAGTATGTGTAGAAGCAAAGTTGGCTAAAACACCGTTTCACTTGGTTCAAGGAATACGACACCTTTAGTGCTAATACACAGCGATATTTGTGATATGAAATCTGTTCAAAGATGGTAAGAAATACTTTATAACTTGGGTTAAACTGCTTGCACAGGCCCTATTTAGACAGGGGCTTGTCCCCATAGTGTAACCCTTATAACTTTCATTTATAATTGTACAAGTGTTGTTATATATTTTTACTACGAAGTAAAGACGAGGCCTTAGATTCATTTAAAAGTTATAAAGCGAAAGTTGAAACTTAACTTGGTAGACGAATAAAGAATATGCGTAATAATGGAAAAGGTGAATACGGGGCACCATTTGAAGAATTCTATTCAGAACATTGAATTATTTATCAAACAACGGCACCTTACTTTCCTTGGTCGAATGGTAGTGTTGAACACAAAAATCGAACTCTTAAAGAGATGATAAACGCAATGTTGTTAAGTTCGGGTTTACCTCAAAACTTGTGGGAAAGCTATTTTAATAGCAAATAGTATTCTTAACAAGATAATTCTCAAGAAAATGGAAGAAACCTCATATGAATTATGGAAAGGTTATCATCATTCTACCATCATTTGAAAGTGTGGGGTTGTTTAGCTAACGTTGAAATCCCTAAACTTGTAAAGATTCGTCCCAAGATGATTGATTGCATATTTATTGGATATGCCAATAATAATATTGCATATATTTTTCTTGTACATAAATTTAAAGTTCAAGATGTACATGAGAGAATCATAATTGAATCAAGAAATGCGTCATTTTTCAAGAATGTTTTTCATTGTAAAGAAAAGGAAAATGCAAGTTTGAATAAAAGAACTAACAACAATACAAATGATATTTCAAATGAGGTAGAATTGAGGCGTAGTAAAAGGGGCTAGGATATCTACGATGTTTAGCTCAGATTTTCTTACTTATATGGCAGAAAATAACCCAAAGACTTTTGATGAAGTAAGTTTACACCGAAAGCATCACATTGAAAAAAAAAGCTATAATGAGATAGATTCTATAATGCAAAACCATACTTGAGAGTTAGTTGACTTACCTCCTGGAAACAATCATTTAGTTTGTAAATAGATTTTCAAAAAGAAACTAAAACCTAATGGATCCATTGAAAAATATAAAGCTAGGTTGGTTACCAAAAGATATAGATAAAAGGAATTACTTGACTTCTTTAATACCTATTCACCCATGACTAGAATCATTTCAATAAGGTTGTTAATTGTAATTGCAACAATACACAATTTTGAGATTCATCAAATGGATGTGAAAATGACATTCCTAAATGGTGAGATAGAAGAAGAGATATACATGGAATAACTTGAAGGGTTCATTTATTCTAATCACAAACAAAATATTTGTAACTCGTTAAGTCCTTGTATGGATCGAAACAAACTCCTAAATAATGGCATCAAAGGTTTGACAAAACGATGTTTTCAAACAGATTTAAGATAAACGAGTGTGACAAGTGTGTATATATAAAATATACATCAAATGTCTATGTAATTATATGTTTATATGTAGACGACGTGTGATAATGGACAATACCATGAAAAGATGCTGAACACTAAGAAAATGCCAATGAAGTATTTTGATATAAAAGACATGGGCGTAGCTGATGTGATATTAGGGATTAAAATCTCTAGAATATCGAAAGAGATTGTACTTTCCCAATCTCCCTACATTAACAATATACTTAAGAGGTATAACGTGTTGGAGGAAGTCCTGTGAAAACCCTATTGACACAAGCTTACACTTAGTCAAAATTACGGGTGAACGTGTGTTACATCTAAAGTAATCATAGGTGATAGGTAGTCTAATGTATATTACGAACTGCACTCAATCAGACATTGATTTTGCTGTGAATAGACTTAGTAGATTCATAAGTAATCCAAGCATGTCATTGGAAGACTTTAACAAGGGTTCTTAGGTAATTGAAGTATACATTAACCTAGATATTACACTTTTCAAAATATCCTTCGGTATTGAAAGGATATTGTGATGCGAATTGGATATCCGATATTATGGATTTCAAGTCTACTAGTGGTTATGTATTTACCATTGGTAGAGCTACTAAATCATGAAAATTGATAAAGCAAATGTACATAGCCCGATCAACGGTGGAATTTGAGTTCATTACTTTGGACAAAGCTGGAGAAGAGGGCTTCGTAATTTCTTGAAAGATATTCTATGTTGGCCTAAGTCGGTACCTGTAATAAGTATACATTGTGATAGTCCAGACATATACGTCGCAGATACATACCATTAAGCAACTGATCTCTAATGGCATCATCTCTATAGATTATGTGAAATCAAAGAAAAATATCGCAGATCCATTATAAAAGGACTGCCTAGAGATCAAATATGTTGTCTATCGAGAGAAATGTAATTAAAGCTTACTACGTATAAGAGTGTTTGTAATGGTAACTATACCTTGTTGACTGGAGATTCAAAGATCTTGGTTTAAAGGTTCAAATGGACAACTAAGTTATGATGATTCAATGAAGCAAAATTATTTTCCAACTCATTCATATGATATTAAAGTACTTTCCGCAGAGTGATTAATGGTTAAGATACTCTTTAATGATTCCTATATCTTGATTAAGTCAAGTAGTGTAGGGAATAATATTCTTAATAGAAGGTCACTTATGTAAGTGTGAAATGGGTCGCTTTAATGAGGATTGTTCGAGGCTAAAATTTTCTAAACACTTATGAAACCCAATAGCGGTTCATAGCTAAAATGATCAAAGTTATGAAAATCATGAACGGATTCGGGGAAGACATCTGTGTGAGTATTGTTGTCTTGACTTACATTAATGGCTGAATGGTTCAAGACATCACGTTTACCAATTAGCCAAATAAGTTCGATAGTATTTCACTAAAGAAAGTTTAAAGCCGAAAGCTACCTTACCTGATGCAGTGTCCTTCTGCTCTCTACATTGCATCATAAAATTTTTTGCATTGTATGTGCATATTTGAATTTCCATTCATGTAGGAAATTGGTTTAAAATTGAAGGAAAATTGGTTAAGTGTTAAAATCAAAAAATATGGAAAAACTAATTTTCGTGTCGACTTTGACCAAATATTCGGATTTCATTAGATGGCCAAACTATAAGCTCATGTTTGAGCCACATTCTATAAAAAAATGTATTATTCATGTCAAATCAATAAGAAATGTGTAGGTAAAAAATAAGGAAAATTTTTAGATTTGTGTGTAATATTATTTTATTGAAGAATGTGTAGTTGAAATGATGTCAAATCACTGTTGAAGAATGTATTTTTTTTTTTGAAAATAATATGGCTCAAACAAGCTCTAAATGTAAATAGACCAACTTGTTGTACTCATCGAGAAAATCATCGTTATATATTTGAAAGTTCAAAATCAATTTCAGATGAATGAGAAATTACGTCCAAAGTTGAAAGAAAAATAGAGGAAAATGCCTAACTCCGTCGCTCGCATATTACTCAAGCGACAGGGCTGTCACTTGAGTGATAGGCTAGCAACAAGAGGGTGAAAAAGATTCTATTAATATTTTAACATCGGCACTCGAGTGTGCGACAGCAAGTGATGCTTCTGTTCGTAAGGTTGCGAGGTTTGATACGCAACACTTCATACACAATCTCCCATCTTCTATAAATAGGACCCTTTTAGATGTCTATATGAAAACTCTCCAAAAATCATTCAATAACTTTTTCCTTGTAGAGAGTATAAATTTCGTTCGAGTTTGCTTTTGCTTCTGGTTTGAAGTGTTTCTACCATAAGTTAAATTCGTTGTATTTTGAAAGACAAATGTTGTGAACCGTGAACATCATTTCAGGACAATTTTGTCTAAAGGAAAGAGTGATATTTCACTTGTCTCAAGTTCATTTCTCGTTTTCTTTGTGATTTATATACCATAAAGGTTTTATCATATATTATTGTGTTTAATTACACTCATTCGGATTAAACTTTGATATTATATTTATCACATAGCAACCCTCTTATCAACATATATATTCTGGCCGAACAGTTTGATCGAGTGGATATATATGGGTATCAACTATCCCAAGTGTAAAATTATTTCAACTTGTTTTTATTATTTAGTGAAAATACCTCGATTGGTCATTAATCAAATTCGATAATTGTAATGATTTGTAATTTTTTCCGATTAAATTATATTGTAAATATAGCCATGTTGAAGATCACGTGCAGTTTTACACGTGTAGAGTGGTACACGTATTGGACAAACAAAGTCCACGTGTAACGGTAATTTGCCAAGAACATAATCATCGTTGCTGACTCTCATTTTTCCATTTCTCTAGGATCTACAGTTTTATCTTCTTCCATTTCGAGTAAGATAATTTTTGTATGAATTTTCTTTAGTCTTAATATTGCGTAATAATTATATTTTTTATTTTGGATTTGGGAGATTTGTGTTTTTTATTATTGGCATATTTGTTCGTAACGTGTAAGCAATTTTTTGGTACCAGAGAAAAGATGTCGGGTGTATCACTAGCAGTACCGGCGGTTCCTGGTTCCGAGCCTGATCGGACCACCACCCCAACTCCAAACTCCGCCAAGCGCCACCGCCAGACGCCACCAGCCACCGGTGGCACTGTAATGGGATCCCTTCGTTTGATTGAGTTACAACTAGTGGCCTTCATTATGGTTTTTTCAGCCAGTGGCCTTGTTCCACTCCTCGACCTCATCTTCCCAGCCTTCGCAACCGCGTATATTATCGCGCTTTCGCGTTTAGCCTTTCCCGCACATGGAAAAACCTCGGAATCCCTCGAAATATTCCAAGGCAGTCGATTTTTCCGAGTCTATGTAATTGTCGGAACAACTGTTGGCCTGTTTTTGCCATTGGCTTATATTTTGGGTGGATTTGCAAGAGGGGATGAACATGCTGTTCGATCGGCCACGCCTCATCTGTTCTTGCTATCTTTTCAAATACTTACAGAAAACATCATAAGTGGGCTGTCGTTGTTTTCGCCTCCGGTGAGAGCACTTGTCCCTTTGATTTACACTGTTCGTAGGATTTTTGTGGATCTTGATTGGATTAAGGATGTCTGGATTAATAAAACCTTGCCTGCAAATGCTGCACTCCAGGTAATTTTGGACTTCAAGCTATCAATTTTATTTATTTATTCCGATTTTGAGTATTAATTGAGGTCAATTTCATGTCCGAGATTATTTACTTATTTTTTTAATAATCTGGTTGCTTTACCCACTTGAAAATCTAGTTATTTGACTGTTAGTGACGAAGCAGCATATTCATTATTCAAACTAATGAGCGTAGATGAAATAACTGGTGATAGATTTAGGGGGTTGGAGTGGGCTTTAATTCCCGTCTATTAAATTTTTTAAAGTATATAAAAAAATTATACGTAAAAAAAGGGTAAAAACATAAATATCCTATATACACTTTCAAATTTAACGAACTTTAATGAAATCTTTCAAAAGTTAAGCAATCACATTTTGTGATCTTTGCTAAGTTTTTGTGACCTCTATTTAATCAAATATGTCATTGTCACAATAAATACACAATTTACTATTACGATCACGTACCAATCACAAATTACTCAAGGTAATAGTCACGAATACTCAATTTGTGAATTACAATTGCATATCTAATTGCAAATATGTTACAAATTAGTTAATTAACTAGTTACTATCACTGTTCATTTCACTATATCCACACTGTGTCGCGCCGTCAACTCAAATCCACAACCCACGACCACTACTACCTTTATCTCAAATCCACAATCATCACCTCCTCTACCTGCTGTCTCAGATCCACAATCACCATCACCACCTGCAACCTCATATCCATAATTTCCGCCTCCATAGTAAACACACCGTCACCACCACCATTTTCACATAAAAAAAATTCCGACTATAATAAACCATCACCATGTCAAGCCGATTGGCAAAGAAGGCACGATAGAGAGAAAAGACGCAGCAACAACAAGGTCACAAAGTTGTCAAACTCGTTCCAACAACAAGTAGTGCTCCAAACCTGTAAAGGTTAGTGAGGTATTTCACCAATTACCAGACCATATTTGAAACCACTTGTTGAAAGCGGAATTGCTCTAACATCAAATTGTTGGTGAAAAATAAGAGATTAAGCCATAGTATGAAGTAATTGATCACAAGAATAAAATAATTTCTAGAGAATGGAGATTTTATTATATAATAAATAAGGAAATAATACAAATATTTTGTGTTTATGATTTGTTTAACTTATAATGAGGTTAAACAACCAAACTAAATGGTAGAGAATAGCCAAATATATGTAAGGAACAATTTAAGTCATAGAAGTAGAGTCGTAAATGAAGTAGAATACTAAGAGTTTCCTTATTTTGATCTCTTTAAATCCAACACAAATTTATAGGACTTTCAAATAGAACTTTAACTAGAATTTGTCAAATAGACTTCAAAAGGACTTTCAAATAGAACTTTAACTAGAATTTGTCAAATAGACTTCAAATAGAATTCCAAAAACATTTTAAATAGAATTCCTCTTAATGTGCACTTTAGTTATAATTCTCAATTTATTTTCAATAAAGAATTTAGATCACAATCAAATTCTAACACCCGTGAATAAATCTATTATTTATCTATTAGGCTACCACAAAATTAACTATTTTATTAAGAAACTAATGGACATAGATGAAATAACAATGCACGACTTAAAATTTTAGTTTGAGCATCTTTAGCAATGTTTTTAATTACAATTTATGCTAGTTAAATAAATTTTGTAGGATCTACGACTTACTGTCCACTTATTATTCATAAGTTTTTTAGGATTCAAAATTATAAGCACTACAAATCAAGAACTATGTTTATATCCAACTTGAAGGAAAACAAAGTTTAGTAATCAATGATGAAATTTATCTCAAAGTTAACTGTCGGTTTCTGTAGGATGTGGCTTGGCATTGGTTCGGAAGGGTGCTGTCAATAGCAAATCTAACATATTTCTCGATCAATTTGTTCGGTTTTTTGCTTCCTCGTTTCCTTCCGAGGGCCTTTGAGAGGTATTTTAAGGCGCGGGATGAGGTGCGGGCAAAGATGGCTGAAGACAAGCATTCAGCAGCAATGAACGACTCTCAACACTCAGATAAGAAGGCTAATTAGCTACTACATTTTTTTATTTTTATTTTTTGTGCATGTTTTTGTGGACTGATCCATTTAACATTTCTAATTTGCAGCATGTTTTGGTTTTGTATTATTTCATGGTAGTTGAACAGATATGTTGGTTCGTGGTTTCTTTGATTTCATCTTGTGGTTTTTGTTGGGGAACACATTATATATGATTCAATTTAAGCAACATATTATGTTTTTTTAATTAGATGTATGTTCAAGCTAGATCCTAAAATATCACAAAAGAACTATATTTGTTCTTGATGTGAAGTTAGAAAGAAAGACTTGATTTAGTCTCCATTTGACCTTATATTTTAAAATTAATTTTTTCTCAAATTCATTTTCGATTATAGATTTTATGGGATCGATTTCTAGTCATAATGGTGACTTTTTATTTGCAACGTGTGAGCCATTCCTTTGTCAAGAGCTCACTAGTACATCGTCACTTTAAATTGTTCTTTATTATTGTGTTAATTTAGAAATGTTCCTCCTTTACAGAAGCCGGGTTCATAAAATCCAGCTAGATAACTCACAAAGGGTGGACCTCGCTTGAATAAAAAATGGCCAAAAATTAACTTACTCACCCCCATTGTGTGTGACCTGTANTTTTTTTTTTCTCACGTTTCAACGAATGCAAAAAAAAATATTTTGATAAAAATAATTGTCAGGGGCTAGAGATGTTAATTAATGAAAATTTTAAAGATGAGAATTCATTGAATAAAGTTAAGGACATAAGCTTTACAATGAGTAAAGGTCGAGGACAATTATAGTTTAATGCAATAAATAAAAAGGGCAGCGTAAATGTAATTAACCTGAAATTCAAGATGAAATGGAGGCAAAATTGTAGTTGCAGTCCTGAACTTGTTTTCTATTTTGCATTTCTGCCTCGAACCTTCATTTCTTGCCAACGTTGTCCTTCCTCTTTCAATTTGGGGCAGCTGTGTCCCTACTGACGAAATCCATTATCCGTTGAGTCGGTGGAAAAAGATTCATATATTCTCTAATTAAATATATAGAACCAAAAAAATAAAATAAAAAAAATCACTTAATCTTGTTGAGCCCCTGTTTGACTCTCTTTAAACAAAATTTTTATTTTTCCTTTATTTTCAATCACACATTCATACGATAAAATATTTTACACGTAAATCAAATTCTTTCCTACTTTTTAAACATTCATTCTCCAAAAAATCATTATCAGAACATTATATTTTCCCCGAATCTCTTTATAATGACCATAAAACGAGAGCTGAATCTTTACATCAAAAATGGCACGAGCCTGATCAGAATTTATAATTAAAATAAATTTCGTCTCATTGCAACTATATTAATAGTACAATCTATTTATCTTGTTTCACATATTTAAATCAAGCACAGCAATTGTAAGAATGTGATCATATTTAAAGTTGTAAATTGTATAAAGTCTAAAGTATAGAAAAACACAACTTCTAACAAGATCGAGAGAACATTTCAGTATATGCACTATAAAGTCAGATGCTTTATTTTAACATGACTAAATTGTTCGAAATTGAGATTGGCTCGACCTGAGATTAAGAACAACGGTATGTTTGAAACGTACTAAATAGTACCACATGGAATGTTGGGAAATAAAGCAAGTAAATAGGTGGTTTCATCTCTCTCTCTCTCTCTCTCTCTCTCTCTCTCTCTTATAGATACGAGGGCAAATACCTCTTATTATGCTATTCATGGATGACAATCATGATTGGAAAAAGGCTGGTGTTAATGGGGGTAAAAGTGCAACGTACAAAGGTTGATGACAAAAATACAAAATAGAGGGAGAATTGTTGACGTAAGTAAGATATTGAACGAAGATAAAAGATGATAAGCATAATTTACTATATATTTATAAAACTTTATTATCAGTAATAATAATTGAATCCTACATTTGACTACTTCTAATACAATTTATCTTACTTTTATTCCATCATTTCATACGTTGAACTTGTCAATAGACAATTCAACCTCAATTACAAGTCGATAGTAAGGTCAATTATGTTTATTTGACCAACTCTGCATGAACTCGTCTCAGAGAGTGTTTGACGGAGATTAAAATTGATTTTTTAGTAAATTTTGACAAGTTGTTGAATTCATAAAAGATATGATTAATATTGATTGTTTGACTTTGACTCAAATTAAAATTTGAGCCAAACAGGGGCTTAAACTAATTAAGGTTAACAGCCTGTTTGGGGGGGGGATTTTTTTACCCAAAAAATTTGATTTTCTGACCATTATTTCGTTATTTCAGTAGTAATTTTTGACTTCCTCTCTCACAGGTGAACTCCACTTTTCTTCTAACGATAAAAAAATCAATTCTCAAAATTTCTTCGAAACGGGACCTAACTCTCAATATTTACATATCCTTTCTAATAATAGAAATTCTAGGCATGAATTTCATGAATATTACGATGTTAGCACAAATCATTAATTTGAACTTCTTCAATGAAATATTTGGGATCATTGAGTCCCATTAAATACTCTGCGAACTCCACTGTTTTTTTCATGACAAAGAGTTTTCACTTTTTTTTTATTAAAATGTAACAAGAATTGGTAATACATTTTATAAAGCATATATTTTATGTAGAATAAAATTAAATTAAAATTTTAAATTAAAGTTAATAATTAATTTTAATCATATATTTCATAATTTTTGATCAAATATTGTATAAATTTTACTAATATCTAGTAAAAGTTTGATTATCAAAACTAAAATGAGACGACGAATCCTATTCAATCCCTTCTAAAATGGAGTAACATAGACGTAGACAAGTAGCCCTCAGAGCATATCTCCCAGTGGCAAAGGGGAGGGCGGATAGGGCTCAGCGCGACAGTGTGCAAAGTTCGATTCCCAGCAAGGTGGAATTGACTTTGTTGCAAGCGGGAGTTACCATATGGGTTAACAGTCTTGGCCTATCCATGTGCTCTCCATCCTGACTCCTGGGAGGCACATCCTGCGATTTACCTCCTCCACGATGGCCCAGGACAGGATCGGTGGGGGCCTTAAGGTTGGGGTTCAACCTTTTTTTAGACAAGTAATACAAGTAGTAACACGCGCCTAATTACCGCGTGAAACATTCTTCAGATAGTCCTTGCCATCAAGAAAATTATTTATCGCCCACCCAAAAAAATAAAAATAAAAGTAAAACCCAAAAAATTCTCTTTATAATCGGGTTCTCAGCCTCCGTTATAGCTTTCTAATGTTATAATTTTCCCCTCAAAAACACCATTAAAATGAGAAACAAAGGTAAAGTACACCCCTTGATTGCTTCATCTTCATCGTCATCGTACAGTGCTAGCAAGGAAGTTTCTTCTGTGTTAAAGCTATTGCCTGCTGTTATTTTGGCTTTAATATCGGTTCTTTCCTTTGAAGACCGTGAAGTTTTGGCTTATATGATAAACCGGTCTTTGAAGTTGACAAACACGCCGGTTTTTTCTGCCGGTGAGAAGAAGATCAAGAAATCACCGGCGAATGGTCATGGGCATAAGCCACCGGCTTCTTTTGACTGTGAGTGCTTTGATTGTTATACTAGTTTTTGGTCCCGATGGGATTCTTCACCCAATCGTGAGTTAATTCATCAAGCTATCGAAGCGTTCGAGGAGCACTTGAACACTGGAGAACAGTCCAGGAAGAGTAACAATGGTAAGAACCGGAAAAAGGAAAAATTGGGTCGCCGGAAAAGTGAGAAAATAGCCAACGGTGTTGGGGTTCATGATTTTCCAGCGACAGAGGGGAAAAGTGAAAGAGTTGTTTCTCTGTTACCGGTGTCGGAGACTGAAGTGTCAGCACCAAAGGAAGATGACGAGGTGGCAGAGAGTGAGGAAAGTGAAGTGAAAGACGTGGTGGTTCCAAAGGAAGAAGAGGAGGTGGTGGCCTCGCCACCGTCGACGGCGGTGGACCGCAGCCACAAGGGTTTGGCTAGAAAGGTTTTGCCGGACGTTTTGGGATTATTCAATTCCCGTTTATGGGGTCTTTGGAATCCAAATGTGTAGGAAAAAAAAATAAAAAAAAGAGGTAAAATCCTCTTCTGTTTTTCAAAACTCCGATATGAATTAAAAGAAAAGGTATTTCTTCTCGAATATATAACTCTTTATTACCATCTGTTTATTATCATTGCATTTTTATTACGCCGGCGGGAAGTCATTTTCTATTTCAAGAAAATGATGCTGTATTTGATCTGTGAAATTGAATAATGCTTCGAAACAGCGAAAATCTTTGCTTAGAGGCTAAGTATGCTGATGAGTAACCAATCAGAAAACGACACGTGTAACTGTAGTATTTGAGAAATGGTGAGACTGGCCTTACCATATTATATAACAGTTGAATGTGAATCATGCTCACTCCTTAGGTGTCATTAGGGTTTGTCTTCTTTTTGAATTATTCGGTTTTTTACTTTTGAAATGTCAAATGAATGCAATTTTCTATGCTTTTTTTGGGATTCCTTCACTTTTTGTTTCTTTAATACAATAATTATATAGAACCTGATTGATAATTTTAATAATTAATTAACTAATTTCAACTTTCGGCTCTCGGTGGAGGGTTCAAAATCCCACGCCTTTTTACTTGTTTGAACCCTATTTTAGGGGAAAAAGGTGAATTTTAAATAGTAGATTGATGGAGAATTTATAATTAAAAATTAAGAAAAAGTTTTAAATTTGTGTGTAATATTATTTATTTAAAAATGTGATTCAAAATGAGTTTTGAAAAAAATAAATTTTTAAAAGAACGGGACTCAAATAAGGGCTACTACATAACGAAAAATAGCAATTTATAAGAATTAGAAAATAGACTTTTAAGCATCATTAAACAATCTCTTAGAACATATTCAATGGTACTCTAAATTATGATTTAGATTTTTAAAGTAGTCGAAAATCTCTCCAAAGGAGAGATGCAAAGAAAATGTAATGTGCATTTTTCAACATAAAATATACAAAAAGATAAAATTTACATATTTTTTTTAAAGAATAATGCTATTTTACATCATTGGTGCTAGAGTACAAATATATGAGACATTATGTGATATGTTAAATTAAAAGTGAAATTATATGATTTATTTAATTGTAGCTTTTATTTTATGATACTTAATATTACCTAAACTGGTATTGTAATATCAGTGATATTAAATAGCATTACTCTTTTTTAAATTTACATGTGGGATCCACAAGAGACAAAAAAAAAAAACCTATCAATCCACTTGTAGCCAATTTTTTTAGAATTTTTCATTTGAACAAAATTTGAATTTAAATCCATCATAGTGTAAATGAGAATGTAAAGATAATCTTAAATTTATTAATTTATACTCAATTTTACAAAATTATTGAAGATGCTCTTGGTTAATATAATTGAATGCGATTGTTATTTTTGAGAGTGGAGTTGTACACAGTGGTACAATTTTGTCATTACAGGGAAAAAAAATGAAGGGACCTCTTAGTTATGATTCTTGGCCAATAAAATTGCTCGTGTTTCAACAACGTGTGATGGTCCACTGTGTGGAGCCGCACGGAAGCGGCTGCAATGGGTAGACTTTGCTGCAAAACGTTGTATTTATAATAATGGGTCGATTGTATTATTTATTCTACATTGTACTTTGTGAGGGGTCCATTAAGGTTCTAGTGCTTATCTATATCTGATCCCCAGTTATTACCTGCACTGTAAAAATTACCATGTTTGGCTAAGCTTAAGGTTTACTTATTTAATCTTGCTGCCTGTACAGGCCTGCGAGGTGGGATAATTTTTTTCCTTAAAATAATCACCCACCCCACCCAACATATGAGGAGGCCTGTACAGAACATGTGAAACAGGGCTTGTACATCAGGCATTATTCTTAAATTTTTTTTTTTTTTTTTTTTTTTTTTTTTTTTTTTTTTTTTTTTTTTTTTTTTTTTTTTTTTTTTTTTTTTTTTTTTTTTTTTTTTTTTTTTTTTTTTTTTTTTTTTTATATTTTTTTTTTTTTTTTTTATTAAGCAAAGTTCAATGACCACGAAAAATGCCTCAGACGCCCCCATGCCATTGCAAGACGACGGCATTGGGCCCTTCGGGGCACAGCTCAACTGGTGGATCAATCAACATTGTCTTGCTTCCAGCAGCAGGGTGGAGAGTTCGATTCTTGGTAGAACCTGCGACCAAATATTTGGTATGGAGCAATCACTGTAGATGAGGGTCTCTTGTGCGCAGAAGTGTACAAGCAATAGGGGGAACCTGTGATCCAGTTGAGGCATAACCCGCGATTTACCCCCTCCAAGATTCTAACCGCACGGAAGCGGCTGCAATGGGTAGACTTTGCTGCAAAACGTTGTATTTATAATAATGGGTCGATTGTATTATTTATTCTACATTGTACTTTGTGAGGGGTCCATTAAGGTTCTAGTGCTTATCTATATCTGATCCCCAGTTATTACCTGCACTGTAAAAATTACCATGTTTGGCTAAGCTTAAGGTTTACTTATTTAATCTTGCTGCCTGTACAGGCCTGCGAGGTGGGATAATTTTTTTCCTTAAAATAATCACCCACCCCACCCCCTCACCCAGCATGTGAGGAGGCCTATACAGAACATGTGAAACAGGGCTTGTACATCAGACAATATTCTTACTTATTAATAACTAAGTGAATTTTTAAAATAAATAAATAAATTTTTTTTTTTATTAAGCAAAGTTCAATGACCACGAAAAATGCCTCAGACGCCCCCATGCCATTGCAAGACGACGGCATTGGGCCCTCCGGGGTACAACTCAACTGGTGGATCAATCAACATTATCTTGCTTCCAGTAGCAGGTGGAGAGTTCGATTCCTGATAGGAACCTGTGGCCAAATATTTGGTATGGAGCAATCACTGTGGATGAGGGTCTCTTGTGCGCAGAAGTGTACATGTAATAGGGGGAACCTGTGATCCAGTTGAGATATAACCCGCGATTTACCCCCTCCAAGGTTCTAGGGACAAGGGTCTTGGGGGTCTAGAATTTAGTCTGGTGTAAGTTGGAATACCTGGATATCAAAAAAAAGAATAGACTTGGTTTAACACTTTAAATAAATAAATTTATCTCGTTTTATAATAATGTCTATTACGCATTTTGAGGATAATAGGTGCGTAGTAATTGTGAATGCTGGTCTGAAATTAATATTTGACTATAATTTATTTAGCGAGTAATTTATATCATAATCCATTTTTTTAAAATAAATAAGAAAAGCACTGGACCCCAATTATAGATGTTCAATTTTACTCGTGCGTGCAAGTTGAGAATAATAATATATGAGCTCATTAGTTAATTACATCAATTTGGTGTATAAACAATAATATCAAGCATTATCCAATGTAATATCAATGGTAAGAATCTTAATCTGTAATCAATTTGAAAAGCAAAAAGTAGTTCAATAACATAATTGTAATAAATATGTTTGGAAAATGGACATAGTTACTCCCCTTCAAGTTGCAAGACAATAAAAGTGCTTTCTTTGTAAAGATACTTGTCTTTGATTTTCAAATTGTTGTGTATTTTCCTTTTCTCTCATTTCCCCCTATTTATAGTAGTAATTGAGAATTAAATTAATAATTAATTTATTTTTCCCTAATCATTATTTTGCCACGTTTTACCCTATTATATTATATTTAGAGTGACAAGGTAATATGTGTAGGGTAGCAACTTCATTTTTCTTAATTTTTCCACATGGTTTTTAACCAAGATTTTAATTCAATTCTTTTCATAAAGTTATTATATCATTAACATAACTTATATATAAATATATATTGTAGATGATCACTATTGAATACATTGATTTTATCTCGGGTGAATGGATGATTTCGGAAGATGGCCGATATTGCATGTCAAAGAAGTTCACACGTGAACGTCTCTAGAATTTTTGGGCTTCCACCACTTTGTGGGATCCCATTACTATATTGACTAATTCGAGTCAACTACTATGATGTATTTGTTTTCAGATAATTTTCTTGGAGAATAAGTAAGTCTGTGGGGTTTTTGATATGTCGTATAAATAATAGTACGAATAGATTGGTTATGGTTGTAAAATATGGTATGTAATGCAACTTTTGTGTAATGCAACTTCTATATAACTACTAGTCTCTAATATGATTTTTGCAATGTAACAAAGTATATTTAAAAAAAAAATAAAATTCAACTATTTTATAGTTGGTGTTACTTGCTTATTCCATACCCTTTAATGACTGTGATTGACAAAGAACAAAATGTGTCAAACTTGTAATTTGAAGGGGGTAACTCGTACAAATTGTTAAAAGTTTTCTCTTTTCACAAAGTATTCAAAATTTTGAAATTTTTATGCACAAGTTCAAAGTTAAAAGACAAGACTGGAGCTGACATTTCAAACCATCCGTTCAAACAATGTCACCGTGTCATATAGAATAAATCTAGTTTTTTACTCTCTTACCCTCTCTCTTGTTTTTTTATTAAAAATGTTATATCGACTCATTTAAAATTATATTATTAAACCAATTTCAGAAATTAATTTTCATCGAATTAATTCATTACATATTACATAAGACCAATTTACATATCAAGCAAATAAAATTTATTTTAGTAATTAGAAGTCTGAACATATTCATACGCTCTTCACCATTGCTTCCAAACCCATATTTACTAGCCTGCATTTTAGTTGTCTAACCATCAATTCACAAAATTTATGTCGCTTGTTTATCTTTACCATTGCTTCCAAATTTATATTTTGAAGGGAATTTTTCAAAAATTTCCAATTCCATGTTTGTCAATTAAAAAGTGTCTAATTTTGATAACTTTTACAAAACGGCCAAATTTGGCACTAAAAATGTTTATTATACCCTTAATGAAAAATGAAGCATTTTTTTTTTGGTCACGAATTTTGAGAAGAACAAGTAGCTTCCACGAGAAGCTATATTAATGCTAGCTACTACCTAATGGATTCATTTGCTTTCATTATTTATTAGGTATTGACTAATGACTTTGGAAAAATGAAGAGGTTGAAGTAGAAAAATTATTAACACTAAAAAATAACTATGTTCATCCAACTCAAAAGAAAAATCATATAATTTCATTTTCGAGAAATTTAATCTCATCAAAATTTGCAAGTTGATTAGACTTTTTACAATTCTCGATAAAAGGTAATTTTTTTTTCGAATTTTTGTTTTTGTTGATAAGTTGTATTTAATAGTTGTTGTTCGTGACATTTAATGACGATCTCAACATTTTAAAGGTTGTTATTTGACATTTGGACTATGCTTATCTCGATACTTGACACATTTATCTAAAACGAAATTCCGTTCCGAATATGAACGTTCTTTATATTTCATAAAGTTCTTAGTATTTTAAGTGTAGTTCTCAACATTTCAAAAATATTTTATTTACCCACTTATAGGGAGAAGTGAGCATTTATTGCATAATTGACATGATACTTTTTTAAATAAGTAGTATAGGTTATGCGTCAAGTTATTATTGGTCAATACAATTTTTGATTATATGAATAATTTTGTCCTCATTGTGGAATTTAAAAATGCTAATGAGGGCATTTTGGCTTAAAATATGGTAAAATGGACATTGAGTAAATTTTGGACATTTTTGAAAATGATCATGTAAAAGTGGACTTTTCTGCAATTTCCTCCACTTTTAGACATGGTTTAAAAGCGAACCAAATCGTGTAGAAATAATTTGATTTAATTTTCAATAATTAAAAATCACTGGAAACGAAATCTAACCAAACCGTTCACCCAATTTAAATAAAAATTACTTGTTTTACCTAAGATATATGATTTATTAGTTCAATCTATACTTCAACAAATTTACCTGCTATTCGGCTTCTATTGACCCTTTAAGGAAAGTATGAATTATATAATATTTTTCTTTTCTATAAAAGAATAAATTTTTGGAAGCTTAAATTTTATGGTTGAACTTTTTTCTATTTCATTGCTTTAAACTTGTATTGAGACAAATAAAATTAACATTGTAACATTTATGCTAAGAAGGTTTCAATTTAAATATTATATATTGAGAATCAGACCAATATGTTTATTTATCATTACAAGCCTGGGTTATTTTTATTTGATTTGGTTTGAAAATTTTCCAAATCATTTTAAAAGTTTGGTTTGAAAATAGATTAAAAATCATTCAATTCTAACTATGTTTACCACTAATGGGCACAATACTGTACAAGTGTAAACAAGGACCGATTTACTTAGATTATGGTGATTCGACCTACATTTGACGAATCCATTTGCACCCTACTTGGTTTACATAATGGATTTCGCTATTTGTACATTCGGGGTTGACACCCCGGATGACACTCTCCTCACGAGAGGGGAGCCGATAATTATTTTATTACGTGTGAGCCCCCCCTCTCTTGTGAAGGGAGTGTCATCTGGGATGTCAACGCTGGATGTACAAATAACTTTATTGAAAAAGCTAATACTCAAGTAGCATCTAGAAAAATTCTGTCAAGTAATCATCTGTATACTTATTTTATCCAATCCATTTATCTTTGTTGAGGATAATTCCCACGTGATGGTATGTGATGTGTGCTTTCTAACATTTCACTCGTTTGCATATTTTGCCTTAATCTTCAATTTGCATTAACGGAGGTCTCTAATCTTTGAAAAATTAACAGTAGAAGTCCAAATGGACGAAAACGATTTGACCATTAATTGAACAATAAAATATTTTTTGACCAAATCTAAAAGGAGCAAAATGGTAAATTCATTATTTTTCTCACATAAAATAATTAAATAAAAGGAAAATTAATTGTTCATCTTCCCCGCCCCAACCCCACTATGCCAAACCCAAATCTAACTCAGTCCCTGCCTCATTCTTCTTCCACAGCCGCCATTGGGGCCTGTAAAGAAAAAGATGAAGAAATCTTTGAGCACAATCCATTTGTTATTGATTTGATTTCATCATCCCTTCCCAACAATGCAAACCGCATTTCCTTCATGCCTGATGATTATGACAATACCAATGTTTTAAAACCCGGCCCATGCATCAACCCGGTAAATAGAAAGGGTTGAGGATCAAAAGATTCAACAGGGGTCAAACCGGATGTGATAAATAAATATTTATAAAAATTTAAATTTTATTTTCACAGCAATATATAATTAAATTTTTACACCATCAATTCAAAATAAATACTAATATGTCAAATGCATGTTTTTAATATAAATTTAATCGTTTTTATTTTTTAAATCACTTAAAAACTCATTTCAATTTTACCAAATATTTTGTAAGATTAAAAAAACATTTAGCAATCTATAGAAATTGAGTAATTTAATTGTGTAATCATTCAACATGTGGCCATAAATAATATTGAAAAAGTGTGCTTTATTGAAGTTTGTCAATCCTACATTGAAAGTGTATTGAAAGTGTTTTATTAAATTTTGTCAATCCCATATTGAAAGTTTATCAATTATGGGATTCAAGAAATTGTTATAAAAGAGCTCCACAGGTGAAGAAGTGAGTATATGGGTTTCCATCTTTAAGGTAGCGAGTACATGGGTTTCCATCTTTAAGGTAACTTTTTTATTATATAAATTTTTTTATATATATAAAACAAGTTGTGAAAATCGATCCAAAACCGTAACAGGTTCTTGATTTTTGGTTTATTTGACCGGTTATTAAATAATCGGTTAATTTAGTAAAACTAGATCGAATTTTGGTCCGATTTCCGATTTTATCGGTTGAACCGGCCGGTTCGGTTCGATTTTACAAACATTGGACAATACCCTCAATTTCAATTTCAATTTAAATATAGAACTCGAAAATTGGGTTTCTGAAGGAGTACTTTTAAAATTGGCTCGATCAAACCATCAACATTCTACATTGATTTTTAAACAATTGGACATTATCACAATGACCTCTTGAACTTTAAAAGACAAAGATACCCTTAACTATATTATACAATTATAAATGTTGTTTTGTGTAAAAGGCATTACTACCCTATTTTTAAAAATTGAAAATCAAACACTTTTCACTTAAAACTTTCAAAATCAGCTAACTTTTCTCTTTTATTTCGACACAAATAAAAACTCTGTCATCTTTCATCTAGTTCAACCTTAAAATCTGAAAAATTTATCGAACGTTGAAGCTTGATTTTTTTTTATATGAATCACTTCGAATCGATAAGTATATTTATGCATATTTAATCTCTTTTCGTTAAATTAATATACATTTTAATCGTTAAATTTATTTCAACATAAGTTAGTATTAATAGATAAATTTTTTAATGGATCTATAATTTTTTTAAACGTTTACAAAGAAAAAAATTCTTCTGCATCTTTTGGAGCTGGACGATTAAACAGTCAGCCACTGTAAATTTTTCCAACTGGTAAATAGTTAGAAAAACAGCCGAACAAGTAAACAGCCTATTGTTACACTTTTTTCTGTTTTTTCATTTTTTAGATAATTTTTATGCGTATGATTTTTTTTATATAATTAAAATTTCTGTTTCGTGATGTAGATTTGATTATAATCCTGTTTTGTTATTTTGGTAATTTCGAATTGGATGAAAATGGCCGATGAGTATGGAAATAGACGAGTGATATATAATGTGGTATTCCAATTTTCGTAACAAAGGGCACATCATATGTGGGAATGTGCATTGATTTACCAAACAAGCTCAATGTCGATCCCTCTTAGTACGGTATGAAACTGAGATTCCACTATGAAGGCTACTTCTGATGTTGAAGTGAATTATCTATTAGAATTGAATAGAATGCACATGAGTTCGACAGCTCTTTGCGTGACTTTAGTGAAAAATGATATCGCTGAAAGTGAACATGAAGATTCAGATAGAGTGGATGACAATGCCAATAATTTTTGGGACACAGTGGAGATAGTTCATGAAGATGATGCACCAATTCTCGAGATAGTTGCTCCTCATCATAATCTTACTATTACACACAAAATTCTCTCCGTAATTGATGACAACGAGAATGAAAATGAATTTATAATGAATATTTGATTGCTTTATCCCGCCAGAGACATGGGCAAAGTGTGACCTTAGAGGCTAAATTGAGTGAACTGTACTCTAACTCTTCGCGTGTGATTTCCAATGATGATGATTTGTATGTTGAGCAATTGTTTGAAACAGAAAAAGATTTGGAGGAAGCTGTGCACCGAATTGCACCGAAATACAACTTTGAGTTCAAAGTGGAAAAATCAAACAAGCCCTTGTTGACAATTGTCGGCGTCGACGACAGTTGTCATTGTCACTTACTAGCAATTAAGATGGATACAAATGAGTGCTTTGTAGTTCACAATTATACATGGGAACATACTTTAGTCGAAATGATCACAGCTGAGCTCGAGTTTGGTTGATTGGTCGATAGATAATGAACAAGTATTGGGGTCCACGAGTGATTAACAGACTTTCAAACATCATTAACGACGTTTGTCGAGAGTATGAAGTGGTTATGAGCTACCAGAAGGCTTGGAAGGCCAAAGCATGCGCATAAGAGGATTTAATGGGCTCGACAAAGGAGAGTTATGCTAAATTGGGTAGGTATTATCATAATATGGGAAAAAGTAATTCTGGCTCGGCATTTATTATTGAGACGAAAAGAGAGAATTGCTTTAAATATTTCTTCATGACTCTTTGACAATGCATACAGGGATTTCGAGATGCGATGCGATCGTAATTCTAGTTGATAGTACAATTTTGAAAGGTAGATACCAAGGCAAGTTGATTATTGTTACATGTTAAGACGCCAATATCCATGCGCCCCGAGGCACACTATGGATATTGCATATACCACATACAATGAAATATGAAGACTAGGTATCGGGGCAAAGACATCGTTTTATTATTCAGGAGAGCGGTCGAAACTTACAGTATTAAAGAGTGTAATAAGTTTATGATCTAAATTGCTAGTAAATCAATCCTGCACGAGATTATTTAATACAAATGGGGATCAAATATTAGGTGCGGTCACATTTTTTAGGATGTTGATACAACATGATGACGTCGAA
Organism: Olea europaea var. sylvestris; assembly: GCF_002742605.1. Classification (NCBI taxonomy): domain Eukaryota; kingdom Viridiplantae; phylum Streptophyta; class Magnoliopsida; order Lamiales; family Oleaceae; genus Olea; species Olea europaea. Next base: position 333,935 of record NW_019231846.1, read on the forward strand.
CAATGCGGAGTCTCTTAAAGTATTGTTAAAAAAGGATCAAGAGTTACAAATTCTCGCAATGAACGAGAACATTCATAACAAGTTACAGCAGTGATTTCATGATTGACGTGCGAAATCATAGATTTGCATGAGCATCTAGCCTTGGCTTAGAGGACAAACTCCGCAAGGCTACAGAAATTACGATAAAGTTGAATGTGGAACCATTGGATGAGTTACGTTTTTCCGTGACATGTGCACATAATAGGCGTACATGATGAACTTGACTGATAACATATGCACTTGCAGCCGATTTTAGTTGAAGAGTTTTTCATGTGAGCATGCAGTCACGGTGGCTGTATATCTAGGCTTTACAGGGAGAACAATATGCTATCCTTATTACATGGTTGATTCTTGAAGAACAGCGTATGTTGAGACTATATGTCCTCTATCGAATGAAGTCTAGTGGGAAGTTCCTGATCATATTCTTCCATTTAATACATTGTTACCACTAGAAGTTGAATCGCGTGGTACTAGACTTAGGTATGTCTAGAATACGATCGGAGAGTTTCCTCGACCGTGAAGGTGTGATAGGTGCAGAGCAATAGGGCATACCCACCAGTTTTGTACAAGTTATATTCTTCTAAATGACAATTAGACCGATCTCTAATTATTTTAATTATTTATGTGTATTTATTTGTTAAAATACTTCTTTAACTTTTTAGTTGGTTATGTACATTTTTTATTCAGTGTTTAATTACTTTATTTAATCATTTATTTTAATTACTTATTTTCAAAATATTTACAATTACCTTGTAATTATAAAAAAAATCAACGTATAATATGTACATAAATTGGAAAATATTTACAATTATCTCACAATTACAAAAATGCAAATCAACCTATAACGTTTACATAGATTTGACAAAATTTACAACATTTACACAAGAAAAAATATACAATGTTTACGGATCACAATTAAATTCTTATAAATCGCACGCGAATTTATTCTTTAAAATCTATATTCACGATTGGTTGATCCATCGACCTTATGTGCTTTACTAAAAAATTCAATATACTTTATTGCGAACAATAGTTATTAGTTTGGTATCGTATAGTTACAAACTAATTTATTAATTTAAAAAAAATTACAATCACTTACAATATGGATTGTCTCGCCGTCGTCGTGTCCCGCACAATGGCTAGTCTGTCCTGCATAGTTATCCTCGCTTGTCTAGCCATCAAGGAACGATCACAGCCATCGACTCCAAGTTTTGCTCGAGCTGACTCTGTGTCAGACATGAATTATCAGAGCGCACACATATATAGTTGAGTCTGCGAAGACGATCTCCAGGGCAATACAATGATGAATCACGATTGTTGGAATGTACATAAGTATACAACCCTCCCATGACTTCCCCCCAACATTCAACTACATCCTGATGACCCACTCGAACATATACTTGGGCAAAGTGTACTTGTTACCCATGATTTGAAGTGACTGATACTCAATGGTAATATCACGGAAGAACTTGGTGTTCAATATCACTCGGCCAGGAACCTGAAATGATTTTAGATATCTTTCAGCTCAATCGCGTAACAAGTCCCTAGTCAGGTCGATATGCTACATCAAGAAATACTAAAAAAGATGGAGTTACTTCATCTAATAAACCACACATTATGTATACAAAAAAAATAACAATATGACTACTTTACTTACATCGTCGGCGAGCCAAGCTCCCAAAATGGTGATTTGTGAAACCATTTGTAAGCGTCTGATATCGTTCTTCGAGCTATTGTGCAGTTCTACCTCTAAAAAAAAGAGAAAATGTTAAACGTAACATATTTGAGTTAGCGTATGGTACTTTACTTTACTAAAATTATAACTTTAATAAAATCATATAACACTTTCCCGGGCAAGATTTTTCTTTACTTCGTCTCGAACGCTTTCCACTTGACATGGTCCACCTCTTGAAATAGGTTGGGGTACCTCCCGCCGATGAACTTTCTCCTCTTCGCTTCAGTGGTGAAGGGAGAGACGACGTACTGTGACGGTAATCTCGACCTCTTGTAGATCACCTGCTTTGGTACGTCAATAATACATTTCTTCTCCTCAGTTATAGTGGGCGTACTCTTCTCCTCCACCAACACCACTTCTTTTAGGCTCGGCACCTCCTTTGCCCTGGGCATCGCCAATGTCACTTCCTCCAGGCTTGCCATTTCCTCCGTCCCGAGGACTGCCTCCTCCTCCAGGCTCCAAGCTTGCCACCTCCTTCGCCCTGTTATTCCATTCTCCTTTGCCACCGCTCCCGTTCTTGATGGGGCCACTCCTTCCAGTTCCGCAAATAACAAAAATGATTCAAATGCATCATTCGGCCACGGCTGCTAGTGCCCCCTCTCAATCACCCATCGGTCACCATCTCTATCACCCTATCGCCTGTTGGATATATCACTTCGAAGTGCTGCAATCTCATCTTAAATGTCCACATAATAGCCACGCAGCACTTTAACATCATCGTATAAATCTTCAACCTTTTCTACCAACTGTCCTCCCAGATCGTCGACCCTCTCTAACATCTCTCGACGCAGCACGCCGACCTCCTCCACTATAGATCTTATCAACTCTCGACGCAGCCAACCTCCTTTGCCATAAATCTAGTCATGCAAGCATACATATCATTAAAATAATGACCCTGATTATGTGCTAGAGATCCATGAGAAAGGTCTCTGGACGGGGGAGATGGAGGTGATGCCCTCGACGGAGGGGATCGTCGACCAATTAGACTGCACTCCTACACGAATAACAATATTAAAAATTATTAACTTAATTAATAATTGTTAATTCATACAAAATTGTAATCAATAAATTATATTCAATTCACTTTCCCAGTCTCGGTCCAGGATCGAATCGGACATCCGGTCGTCTTAGGCATGTAGAATGGCTAATTCACGCACAAGACCCTAAGCCTCCTCCCCCTCCATTGACGACGTCAAATCAGTTATTACTTCAAGTTGGCATGTTAACATTTCAAACCGTTAATGATCATGTAATGAGATTTTAAACTATATATAATATAAATCACAAATGTATAATTCTCACACGAGGGTCGTCGAGGAGAGCCGATAACTGTTTTCAAGAGGGACATCCGTCGGCTCAAGATACTAACCAATGATTTATCCAAGGGTATCACATCTCTCATTGCCTCGCAAAGTGGGTACCCAATACGGAGACAATCTTATACGCTTGCAACAAACACAATTATTATATATAAATTCAGTAGAAAAATATTTTAACGTTGATTATGTTAAACATTTATCTGCACCATCAGGCGTAATCCATATGTATCGTACTTACACATGGACCACTTGGGCTTTGAGTGCGATCTGATGAAGATGTGTACGGTATTCTCGAAACATCTCCAGTCCCACGAATAGTTGTTGAAGCGATTGATGTCGTAGACAACCCCCAGATGGAAAAGGTTGATCGCAGTCTTCTTGTGGTGACACCGCACCATGCTTTCAATGATGTAGACTAGACCTAACTTTAGTTTGTCTAACATATGGTTACACCTCTTCATTGTGTCGATTAGCTGCGGCAAAAGCACTGTCTATTGTCCTTGGAGATAAGCGTCGTATAGCCTGTTTATTCTTTGAGTCTCGTCACTAGCTGCTTCATCGCTTGTAATCTTTAATCCAGTAATTAACGCAAACTCGAGTATAGAGAAACTGTGACTTTGCTCTCGAGGCCAAAGTGAAGGGCATCGCCGTCGTCTGGACTCAGCAACCGACATATCAGTGTATCAATAATCTGCCTTGAGTACTGCACATCTTTCAACTAGTACAAGGGCCAAAAGAAAAACTGTAGTAGTATATCTGCATGCTAATCATCAGCAACTCCAATACAGTAGTGAAACTGTTAAAGCTACTATTCCACGTAGCTTTCCCTGGCATCTGTCTCAATTTTGCGTCTAGATGATAATCCATCATGTAAACATTCAAAATGACATAATATTGTACAAGAGATAATGGAATAAAGGATTATAACAGAAATTTAAGTGAACCAAAATGTAATTACTATACACAAAACGTAGATTTATTTTAATAATTATTCTATAATAAATATCATTCTCTAATATTATCTATAATATAAATATTATAGATACAAATTTAAACAAAATGAAATTATTAAATTTAAATAAAAAATAAAAATATTATTTAATTAAAACTGTAAAATTTAAAGATTTGTTAACAAAGAATACTTAATGAAAGAATTTTAAATTAAAACATAAAATGAAAAGAATTAAAAATAATTTTAAATCAAACAATAAATTATATTTACAATATGAAGAAAAAAAGGAAATTTTATAACAATTTAAAAAAATTTATAATAAAAACAAAACAAATTAAACAAAAGAAAAAAGGGGAAACGGAGAAAAAAAAGGAAAGAAAAAGAAGAAAAAATGAAAAAAAGAAACGAAGAAAAAGCTATTATAAAGTATTTAAAATTAAAAATAAATACTATTTATTTAAAATTGAAAAAATTACGTTTTTTCATGAAACGAAATGAATTAAAAATAATTTTAAATCAAGAGCAAAAGAAATTTAAAAGAAATTAATATAGAATTTTAAAAGTAATTTAAAAAGAAAAAGAAATTTAAAAAAAATTAAAAAAATAAAAACAAAAAAATTAAACAAAAAAAGGAAAAAATGAAAAAAAAAATTCAAAGAGAAAGAAAAATAGGGAAAAGGAAAAAATAAAAATAAAAATGTTAGTTGGCCCTATCGATTGTTGAGAATCGATTTTGGGGTTGGATAGATTTTGAGAACGTTGAAATTCGATCGAATCTGACCTTAACAATTGACTGTGTGATTTTTGAATTTTTTTTTTCCAATTTTTCTCCTATCTCTCTCTCCCCCTCTTTTGGCTTGTTGAAGATGAGGGCAAAATGGAAGGTTTGTAATTTGTTTATCTAAACTTATTTTTTTCACTTTTTTTTTTTAATTGGTGAAAGGCCAATATAGAAATATGGCTTAGTCAACATGTCATTTCCCTATATTTTCTCGTTTTTGAATATGTGAATTCCATGACGGACTCGAATTGCTTTTCTGTGGAGGAAGGGAAGATGAGAATGATGAAGAGCAGATGAATTTTGTTACCGATATGTTCGAGTCTCGGGATCCAGACCACCGATTTAGGAGTTTAACTCAAGTCTCTCGGAGGATCTGGGCATGGAATTCGGGTTCAAACTGGCTCTGGTATCAACAACGAAGGTTTTCTCGCCCAATGATAGTTCAGCCATGAGTGGGTAGGGCTTTTAGGTTGAACTGACGTTCCTTTTAATTGAACAAAATCAAGATTATGTTGACGGGGGCGGTTGGTGACTGTGGAAGGAGAAGGAGGCGGGGGGAGTTCACGTTCCTTTTATTTTTTTGTATATTTTTAATTGTTTTATTGGGAAAAATATTAAATTTACCATTTTGCCCCTTTTAGATTTTTTCAAAATACATTTTATTGGTCAACTAACGGTCTTTGGACCACTGCTGCTAATTTTTTGAAGGTTATGGACCTCTGTTAACACAAACTTAAGATTGAGATAAAATATGCAAAAAAAAAAAAATATATATTAATAAAAAAAAATTAAGGTTAAGTGCTTATTTGGTAGGAATTTTGATAATTGATTTTTTGACCGTTAGAGATAAAGTAGGTGCTCTTTGTGATAGAAGAATTGAAAAATGACTATTGAAATAATGAAATAATCATCAAAAAATTGATTTTAATTAACTTAAAATCTGTACCAAACACACATTATAACTGTTGCTGCAGTTATCTGTTTAATATAACGTCACATAAGGATCATTATAAAAGTGGGATGAATAATATTGCTCATATTTAACCCATTTCAAATGCAGAGAGTAAAAAGAAAAAAAAAAAATTGGAAAAACACAATACAGAGATGAATTGGTTTTGTGCTATTGGGATGTTCTTCCTTTCTTTCTTTTTGGTTCTTGTTTTCAAAAGCCATTTGGAAGAAGGTAAACGTTATTAACCTTTCCTATTGGGAAGTTAGTTTTAGTATTATTCACATTTTGATTTTTGTACAAGTCAACAGTCGGAAACTTGGTTGCGAGGAGTCATCATCGATCGAAGCATTAATTGCTTCTACTTTAGATGTTTTTCGATTACCTTGGCACCTTAATATCGACTTGACATAGAGATATTGTCAAATTAGGGTAGCAAAAGGAGAAAATAAGTTGACCAATAACTTATTCCTTGAACGCTAGAACGTACCCAACAAATTTTAGTTGTTTTAAAATGACAAGAGTTTGAAATATAATAGAGATTGTTTTGATATTTAAGAAGAAGAAAAAATAAGGCCTTCCCTAGAGCTCAATGAGGTATGTTTGTTCATATTGGATCGCTAGTGTTTGATATTGTAACAAGTAATAAAATAATAAGTTGAGTATTATTCCTACATTTGAACAATCAATTTAAGATGGGTAAATGATGAAATTTGAACTAATGAGTAGGTTGAGAATCTAGAACACTCTAGAACAAGTGATTTCACCATATCTAATCCAATTCATTTCCTCTTTAACATGCTATCAAAGTTGCTCGAGGGAGAATTGGCTGAATCTAGCCCTATTTTGACCTCACTCATTTGAATGAAGGAAAATCTCCCTCAAACGAGCATGTGTAGACAACATTGTCAATATGGACAAAGACATAACTTTCTCTCCGTCGAAAAGTTCAAATTGAGATTTATAAAATGTATTAGAATTCTAAGTTGATAAGATTTTCAATGACATATTATTTGCCTAGTGAAAATCCCTACCTTAAACTTGGTACTATAGTTTTCTTACGTGCTCCAAGCATACATTTCGTTCCTTTCTTTGCACTTTGCGCCTCAAATGTGTTTCCCAAGTTTGTATGTATCCGTAACAAAGGAAAACAAGTAAAATCAATAGATCTTCTAGTTGAAGTCACTAAAACAAGTACAACAATTGTGTAGATTTACACTCATCATCGTCCAAATCCCTAAATATAGAGAAGAAAAATAATGAAATATTATTTAACATGCATTGTTTGAGGTGAATAATTGAGATCATGTGCAAAAATAAAGTTCTCACCAAAAACGGGCCTCACTCAATTGTGGTGGCACCGCAACACGCTTTCAATGATGTAGATCAGTTCTAACTTTAGTTTATCTAACATACAATTACACCTCTTGATTGCGTCGATCAGCTGCGGCAGAAGCACCGTCTCTTGTCCTTGGAGATAAGCGTCGTATAGCCTGTTTATTCTTTGAGTCTCGTCACTAGCTGCTTCATCGCTTGTAATCTTTAATCAAGTAATTATGGCAAACTCGAACATAGAGAAACTGCAACTTTGCCCTCGAGGTCGAAGTGAAGGGCATCGTCGTCGATTGGACTCAGCAACTGTCATAGCAGTGCATCAATAATCTGCCATGAGTACTGCACATCTTTCAACTGGTACAAGAGCCAAAATAAAAATTGTCGTAGTATATCTGCACGTTGATCATCAACAACCCCAATATAGTAGTGAAACTGTTTAAGCTACTATTCCACGTAGCTTTTCCTAACATCTGTCTCAACTCTACGTCTAGATGATAATCCATCATGTAAACATTCAAAATGATAGAACATTGTACAAGAGATAATGGAATAAAGCATAATAACAGAAAATTAAGCGAGCCGAAATGTAATTACTATACACAAAATGTAGATTTATTTTAAAGATTATTCCATAATAAATATCATTCTATAATATTAGCTATAATATAAATATTATAGATACAAATTTAAACAAAATGAAATTATTAAAATTAAATAAAAATATAAACATTATTTAATTAAAATTGTAAAAATTAAAGATTTGTTTACAAAGAATACTATATATATAACGAAAAATATAAATATTAACTAATTAAAATTGAAAAAATAAATTTTTTTCATAAGAAAATAGTTAAAAAATAATTTCAAATTACAAAAACTAATTATAAAAAGAAGAGAACAAATAAGAATATTATTAATAAACATAAAAATAAAAATAAAAATTAAACTAAAAAATAAAGTTAAAAAGTAATTTAGGTTAAAAAATTTTAAAAATAATAAATTTTTTACCCTGTCACTAAAAATTTATAATAAAAATAAAATAAAATTAAAATTAAAAAAGAAATTTATTAAAATTAAATAATGAATATAAGTATTACTTAATTAAATATGAACAACATGCAAAAATAAAAGGAAAACAAATAATTTAGGTTTAAAAAAATTATTTAATTTATTAACAAAAGAAAAAAAGGAAAAAATGTCTAGAGAATGAAAAAGAAAGGGAAAAAAAACTGTAATACTAAGAAGAAAAGGAATTTTTTTTATAAAGTTTCCAAAATTAAAATTTAAAATAAATATTTTTTAATTAAAATTGAAAACATTACGATTTATCATAAAATGAAAAGAACTAAAAATAATTTAAATTGAACAATAAATTATATTTACAATACGAAGGAAAAATGAAAATTTTATAACAATTTAAAAAAATTATAATAAAAACAAAACAAATTAAACAAAAGAATAAAAAGGGGAGAAAAAGAGAAAAAAAAGAAAGGAAAAAAAAAAGAAAAAAATAGAAAGGAAAAAAAAACTTTTATAAAGTATTTAAAATTAAAATAAATATTGTTTAATTAAAATTGAAAAAATTAAGTTTTTTCATGAAACGAAACAAATTAAAAATAATTTTAAATCAAGAGCAAAAGAAATTTAAAAGCAATTTAAAAAAAGAAATTTACAAACAATTAAAAAATAAAAACAAAAAGCTAAACAAAAAAAGGAAAAAAAGAAAAAATGGAAAAAAAAATCAAAGAGAGAAAAAAAAAGAAAAATAAAAATGTTAGTTGGCCCTACCGATTGTTAACAATCGGTTTCGGACCAGTTGGGTAGATTGTGAGAACGCTGAAGTTCAATCGGATACAACCTTAACAATTGATTGTGTGATTTTTGAATTTTTTTTCCCGATTTTTCTCCTCTCTCTCTCTCTCTCTCTCTACCTCCCTCTTTTGGCTTGTTGAAGATGAGGACAAAATGGAAGGTTTGTAATTTATTTATCAAAATTTATTTTTTTCACTTTTTTTTTTAATTGGTCAATAGCCAATGTGGAAATATGGCTTAGTCAACAAGTCATTTCCCTATATTTTCTCGTTTTTGAATATGCAAATTCCTTGACGGACCCGAATTGGTTTTCTGTGGAGGAAGGGAAGATGAGAATGATGAGGAGTAGATGAATTTTGTTACTGATCTGTTCGAGTCTTGGGATCTAGACCACCAATTTAGGAGTTTGACTCGGGTCTCTCGAAGGATCTGGGCATGGAATTCGAGTTCAAACTGGCTCTGATATTAGCAATGAAGGTTTTCTCGCCCAATGGTAGTTCATCCATGAGTGGGTAGGGCTTTTAGGTTGAGCTGATGTTCCTTTTAATTGAACAAAATCAAGATTATGTTGACGGTGGCAATTGGTGACTGTGAAAGGAGGAGGAGGCGGGGACGAGTTAACGTTCCTTTTATTTTTTGTATTTTTAAAATTGTTTTATTGGGAAAAATATTAAATTTACCATTTTGCCCCTTTTAGATTTTTTCAAAATACATTTTATTAGTCAACTAATGGTTTTTGGACCTCTGTTGTTAATTTTTCGAAGGTTATGGATCTTCATTAACACAAACCAAAGACTGAGATAAAATATGCAAAAAAAATAAAAAATAAAAAATTAAGGTTAGAACTGCTGCTGCAGTTATCTGTTTAATATAACATCACATAAGGATCATTATAAAAGTGGGATGAATAATATTGCTCATATTTAACCCATTTCAAACGAGACAGTGAACAGAAAAAAGGGGGGGGGGGCGCACACACACACACACGGGGGGGGGGGGGGGAACACAACATAGAGAGATGAATTGGTTTTGTGCTATTGGGAAGTCCTTCCCTACTTTCTTTTTGGTTTTTGTTTTCAAAAGCCATTTAGAAGAAGGTAAACGTTATTAAGCTTTACTATAGGGAAGTTAATTAGTATTGTTCATATTTTGATTTTTGTACAAGTCAACAGTCAGAAACTTGGCTGCGAGGAGTCATGATCAAAGCATTAATTGCTTCTACTTTAGACGTTCTTCGATTACCTTGGCACCTTAATATCGAGTTGATATAGAGATATTAGGGTAGCGAAAGGAGAAATTTAGTTTACCAATAACTTATTCCTTGAACGCTAGAACATACCCAACAAATTTTAATTGTTTTAAAATGACAAGAGTTTGAAATATAATAGAGATTATTTTGATATTGAAGAAGAAGAGGAAAAAATAAGGCCTGCCCTAGAGCGCAATGACGTATGTTTGTTCATGTTGGATCGCAAGTATTTGTTATTGTAACAAGGTAAATGATGAAATTTGAACGAATGAGTAGGTTGAGAATCTAGAACACTCTAGAACAAGTGATTTCACCTTATCTAATCCAATTCATTTCCTCTTTAACATGCTATTGAAGTTGCTCGAGGGAGAATTGGCTGAATCTAGCCCTATTTTGACCTCACTCATTTGAATGAAGGAAAATCTTCCTCAAACGAGCATGTGAAGACAACATTGTCAACATGGACGTTGAAAAGTTCAAATGTATTCGAATTCTGAGTTGATAAGATTTTCAATGACATATTATTTGCCTAGTGAAAATCTCTACCTCAAACTGGGCACTTTAGTTTTCTTACGTGCTCCAAGCATACATTTCGTTCCTTTCTTTGCACTTTGTGCCCCAAATGTGTTTCCCAAGTTTGTAGGTATCCGTAACATAGAAAAATAAGTAAAATCAATCGATCTTCTAGTCAAAGTGACTAAGACAAGAACGACAATTGTGTAGATTTACATTCATCATCGTCCAAATCCCTAAATATGGAGAAGAAAAATAATGAAATATTATTTAACATGCATTGTTTGAGGTGAATAATTGAGATCATGTGCAAAAATAAAGTTCTCACCAAAAACGGGCCTCACTCAATTGTCGCTAACTAAATACCATTTGTGTGTTTGTTGAGCAATCTGCCTGCCTGCTTGTTGGACATATTCTATTTAATGCAGAGACTTTCTCAATGATCAAACCCATCTTTAATTAAAAGTTTGTAAAAGTGTATCTTGCATAGTTTTTTCACCTTCTGTTTATTGAGAATAAGAATAAGGAATTGGACGAAATTATCTATCTACACGTCTACCAAAAGAGTGGCATCTGTTTTCCACAGGACTAAAGCTTACCTAATTATTATTAGGTTAGCATCGAGACACCGTTCCTTGTACGTCGCCGTAACTCACACACCAGAACGAACCTTGATAGGAATATCGGGGTTCGAATCCCTCTCCATCCGCAAAGGCCGCTTCCTTCCCCCCAAAAATGCCAGTTCCACCATCAGGGTCCAACAAGCGGGGGAATTCTATATCTATGTACACTGCGATCGTATAGATGAGCAGACAACTTGTCCTTGTAGTAGTTGTTGCGTTCGATTTCATGTCTGTCAACTTCTATACTTGATTAAAAATCTTTCCGAGTCGAGTTTTGACACAAGACCGAGGAATCCAATGAACTCAAAGCAATCCTATCGTAGTCAATTCTAGGCAAGACAATGCACAAGTCATAAAGTGGTTGAGCTTGACACAACTTGGTTGGAATAGTTGAGTCATAGTTAATTGGTCCATCTCGTCCTGTGTATGCGATATTAGATCCCATTAGCAAGTTGTTTGACTTGATTCCAATAAGAAGTGTGTTTCATAACTCAAGTTCAATTCTGCATTAAAATAATTATTCGAGTAAGTAGTGTTACATATTGAACATGGAAAAGAAAGGGACAAGAAAAAGAAGTAAATTGTGGTACG
>NW_019231846.1:354926-357271 GCF_002742605.1 Olea europaea var. sylvestris
TTAAAATAATTATTCGAGTAAGTAGTGTTACATATTGAACATGGAAAAGAAAGGGACAAGAAAAAGAAGTAAATTGTGGTACGAGGGCATTAAATGAAAAAGATAGTGGTTGAAAAATAAATAACTAAATTATGGCTTCCATCTGCTATTTATGTGTCCAATTGCATCAAATTCATAACAATTGGAAATGTCAACATAACATGTAAAAACTTGACGTAAACTTCACAGTGCAAATTAAGTATCAATTAATTTCCACAGTTACAACAATTAGGTTGTCTAGTAAATTAGGTACGCCCCATTACCCTTCCAAGAAGTGGACATGAGGTGTGTGTACTAAGTTTTCATGTTCCATGTAACGTAAGATCTTCGTCCTCGTCTTGTCACAATTTATTTGAAGCATTAGCAGCTACACATATTCTTAGTGCATGAAGTGTCAAAATATGTCGGGTTACTGAGACTTGAGTGACATGACATATTAAAAGTACATTCAAAGCATCGTTTGACCCATTTCTAGAGTCGAGCTGTACAAGGTTAGATGTTCATAGTCGATTTAAAGATAACTATTTTATATGGGTCCATCGATCCAGCATGTGCTTAAATCTAGGGAGGCAGGATTTCCCATCGACCCCTGCCCATTTCATTTACCTGAATGGTAAACGTGATGGGGATAGGAAACATGGTCCCATCCCCAAATTCTTCGAATATATCCTAAATCATTTTATTCGCAGTAAAAATTAAAAATAAAATATTTATTAAAATGGAAAGATAAATGGGAATTATTTTAACTCCTACCCCACCTCTCGAAAATTTCCTGCGCGACATGATCGTGAGAGTTTGGTTCCTTCCAAATGAGAAGTCCCCAAGCTTGATCCCTTCCACAAAGGGATGACTAGTTGGGGAAAGAATCCAAAAGCAATAATTGTAGTTTTTACCCAACCTCTTTCGAAAAATAGAATGAAGGAATGAAAGATTTGAATTCCATAATTTTCAAGCGTTCACTACATTCACGCTTTTCAAGCGCTATTCGAGAAGAGATCATAATCTGTTCATTTTCCGAGGACCGAGTGGTATTGCCCCTTCCTATTTAGAGGTTCTATTATTGCTCGAATGACTGCCCAGTCTCGTCCATGTCATCCCTACTCAGAGTCTGTTTGAGCCCCATTTTTAAAGAATGCATTTTAGAATAATAAATTGATGGAGAGTGTGTGGTTAAAAAATAAGGAAAAATTTTGAATTTACGTACAATATTATTTTATTGAAGAATGTGTAGTTGAAAAGAAGAGAGAGAAAAAAATGTATTTCGAAAATAATGGGGATCAAACGTAGGCTCGTCCGGATAATTATAGGTGTACTAGAATAGTAAAAGGAAAGGTTTCATGCATTGAAGACAGACCTAAAGAACACACATCATTAATTCAGAACAAGTGCTGCAAAAAATACATTCGAGGACGCAAATTGACAGTCTAAATGTGTAAAAACATGTATGTAACAGCAAATATAGATTTCATTAACCTTTAGAGGTCAAGAACATGTATATTTTCTCTAAACTTAACCATATCATTAAAACACTTCACCCTCCAGACAGAAAAGAACACAAGAAAAGGGCCATCCCACATTTGTTACTTTCTCTATGTTCTTTCTTAAACTCTTCCTGCAATATCAGCCTTTAATTTAATGGCTTGCAACAGTAGAAGATAGTAAAGCATGCACTGTTGTAATATAACACCTGAATTAATAATCATAAGTTTCAGTATATAATATTTTCTCCTAGACACTTTAAGCCACTTTGATAGGAAGAACGAAAGATGAAGGTAAGTTCATTAATTTGTATAAAAGTTTAATGTATGCAAATCTTCTTTTCATTATTCGACTCAATGAGGCCTAGTTTTTTAATCCTTCGTATTCTTTGCAGCTACTGGGTTGGCTGCATCGTGAATTCCGGCAGAACAATGGTGAAACAATACTGAAAGATTTTTCTAATGGTGAGTTTTGTACACAAATCAGATAGACAATAAATCATAGAACAAGCGTGGAGCGTATATTGGAAATTTACCTGAATCCAAAAATAAAATAGCCAATTCTTGAATACAAGAGGGAGACACTGTTAATTTGATAAGGTCTAGTGCCAAGATTATTATCTTATACATCTTTCTCTTACAGGGAAGCCACCATCCAATAGCAAAGCACAAAGAGAAAACTGTTTCAGAAACTCATTTGCCAGTTTAGAGGCAGCAAGAATGGAAGTAGAGGAGTTTGAAGAAGAATCATCTGCTGCTCTTACCGAACTTTTCCATGGATTCCTTGCTATTGGTACCTTAGGTATCATTAAACCGCCTGATATAAAA
>NW_019231846.1:365591-372825 GCF_002742605.1 Olea europaea var. sylvestris
TAGTAACTTAGATAGTTTAGTTCTTTGTTCTAACTTTGATGATAGAATTGTGAGCACTTTTAGTTCTCCTGGAAATAGTGAGGCGGTACTAGTTAGTTACTTTCAATTATTGTATTTTAGGATACATACGTCATTAGTCCTCTTGAACCACGGTGGGGAGTGAATCTATTTTAAGAAAATTTTGTGCAACATAGTTCTCGGTTCCTTTCAGTATTGCTATTACCTCAATAAGAATTTCCTCTAATTTTATATTTACTTTGTTTGTTGAATGTTTCCTTCCGTTATTTTATTTATATAATTTCAACAACATTTCTAGTTTTCTTTTTTGTATTTTTTCTAACATCTTAAAATTAATTCAACCTAAAGGACGAAGGAAGTGTTGGATTTTAAGGAAATATTATTGTGAAAATAATATTCTTCACAAAATTTATAAAATCTTGGAAATTGGATGTTACTATACAGTGAAGTTCTGTCTAGGATACTGGGTTTTAAGTGGAATCATTCGTGACCCCTCCAGCTAACCTGGGAATTGAATATGTTTGAAGGAGGCTAGACTTGTTGAGGTAGGTTTAACCCCTCTAGTCTTCTTTGAAAATTATATGTAGAGTGATCTTCGGTTATCGGAAAAAAAATAGCTTTTTTGAAAATAAGCATATTTTCAATATGGAGAAAATAACATAATTTTCAAACGATTTTGGAGAAACAGTATAATTTCCAAGTTAAAAAATTAGCACTTTTTTTTTAATTGTGAAAATATCATAATTTTAAAGTTAATTGAAAAATAGCATAATTTTGAAATTAAAGCAACGTACTTGATATTTCAGAAATGACAATCGAATCAACTAACATGAATGTGACCCAAAATGTGGCTATTGAAAATCAGGCTATAAGCTCGTCTATGGCTGAAGGGCCAAGTTTTATTGAGATTCAGACCGTGGCTATGAGTTAAATTATAACTCCAACAATTGGTCATACTGTAACAGTTCTAGTTAATCATAAGAAAAAAAATTGAGAAAATTTAATAGTTTGAATTTCAAAGATGTTGTTCTATTTGATTACCTTATATCTTGTTAGGTTATTGACTGAGATAGCTCTGAAACTTGATGAGGATAGGGGGATGTCAAAGCTATTAGCGCACTTGATGCTTAGAAGCACTCTGATTTCATGTGTTGCAGTTATGTCATGAATGGCTTGGCAAATTCGCTATACAATGTGTATAGTACAATGAAAACTGGTAAGGAGTTGTAGGAATCTTTGGACTGAAAATATAATATTGGGGATGCCAAGGCTAAGAACTTTAACGTTGGCAGATTCTTAGTTATAAGACGCTAGACTCCAAAACAGTGATAAGTAAAATGCACGAACTTCAAGTGATTTTATATGAATTTACATTGAGGAGATGGATTTGAGTGAAACTTTCCAAGTGGTTGCAATCATTGAAAATCTACCTCCGGCTTGAAAAGATTTTAGAAATTGCCTAAAGTACAAGAGAAAGAAAATGAACATTGAAGAACTAATAGTTAGACTTCAAATTGAATAAGACAATCGAAGTTCAGAAAAGAATGAATTGAATCCTGGTCCAGCTAAAGCCAATGTTGTGGAACATGGTCAAAGTTCTAAGACTTATAAAAACAACCTTGAGCCATCCGATGGCGAATGAGCTAAGCTAGGACTAAAAGGTGACATTTCTAAGAAGAAGTTTTCAAGGAAAATGCTTTAACTATGACGAAGTAGGCCATAAGTCTTCGAAATGTAGATTATTGAAGAAGTATAGTAAGAAAGATGCCAACGTGGTTGACTATAGGGCACGTGATATGTTGGAGATTAATCTCGCAGTTGTCGTTTCTAAATTGAATAAGATGGGTTCAAACCAAAAAAATTGGTGGATTGACACCGGACCTATGAAGCATACTTGCTCTGATAAAGACATGTTTACTGTATTCGAAGCAACTAAAAATGGAGAGAAGCTGTTCATGGGAAATTCAGCAACTTTGGAAATCAATGGTCAAGGAAATGTTATTCTGAAGATAACTTCTGGGAGAGAGCTGACTCTCAGCAATATGCTATATGTACTGAAAATTCACGAAAACATAGATCCTAATTGCTTTTGAATAAGCATGATTTTCATATTGTGTTTGAGTCAGACAAACTCATTTTATCTAAGAGTGAAATGTTTGTCGAAAAGGGTTATGCTTTCGATGGTATGTTTAAATTGAATGCAATGGTTGTGACGCCAAAAATTAATAAAGTTAATTTTCCTGCTTATTTGCTAGAGTTTTCCACTTTATGGCATGGTAGACTCGGACATGTTAATTATGATACTTTACGTAGATCAGCTAATTGAATTGCATACCCGCGTTTCATGTTGATGCAAAACATAAGTGCAAATTTGCATTGAGGCAAAATTGACAAGGTCATCCTTTAAATCAATTGAAACGCAATATAAAACCACTTCATTTAATTAATAGTAACACGTGCAATTTATAATTTGTACAAACAATAGGTGTTAACAAGTATTTCATTACTTTAGTCGACGATAGCATAAAATAGATATAAGTTAGCATCTATCTAAAAATAAAGGCGAGAGTGTCTCTCAAGTAGAATACTTTAAAATTATTGGAAGTCTGATGTGCTTGATGAGTTATACACGACCATATATATCTATATACCTAGTAAACTGAGTAGATACACCAGTAATCTAGGAGCTACCACTGAAAAAAATAGTAAGGGTACTAAGGTACTTAAGATATACTTGTATCTATAGACTGCATTATGCTAGATATTCAGCAGTCATTGAAGGGTATAGTGATACTTATTGGATATTTGATATAAAAGACTCAAAGTCCACTAGTGAATTTGTGTTCATAAAGGTGCAGTTATATCATGGAATCCTCTAAACAAACAGTTATAGTCAGATCTAACATGCAATCTGAGTTTATAACTCTAGATAAATGTTGTGAAGAGGTGGGTGTTTACGTAACTTCTTAGAAGATATTTCGAGATGGTCTAAAATCGTGCCAGCAATTTGTATACACTATGATAGTCAATCAGCGATTGGAAAGGTATAGAATAACATGTATAATGGTAAGTCTAAACGTATATATCGTAGACATAATACCATAAGGCAACTACCTTAAATTGGAGTATCATCCCTATTAACTATATAAGATCAAATGAAACCATTACGGATCTACTAACCAAAGGGTTAAATAAAAAAGTAGTTAGAAAATTATCGAAAGGAATGAGAATTAAGTCCTTGAACGAATGAGTTAATACAAAGAAAACCCAACCTAGTTGATTGGAGATCCCAAGATCTAGGTTCAAAAGAACAACCTAATTGTAAAGACTTAGTTGAATCACTATGGGGAATATAATTTCATGTCCATTCTATGATGTAACGGTGATGCCTATAAAGATGAATGATAAATAATAGATTTTTAATGATTCTTGCACGTTGAAGACCGAGCGAAGTAATGCGAATTACTTGTAATAAGAAATCACTTATATGAGAGAGAAATGAGGCCGCTTTTAAGAAAATTGTACGGGACTCAATTCTTAGAAACTCTCACATAACTAGGAAAATGTTCATGACAAAATGAACATAACTATGAGAATCGAGTTGTGTTAGGAATAAGCTTGTGTGGAGTGCGTCATCCTTTATACAAATGGCATAATAGCTCAAGGAATTCATGTCCAGTTAATAAAGTAGACATACTTACGTAAGAGAAAGTTCCAAGGGTAAAACTTACCTATTCTATACAGGTTTCGACCGTTGAATTCTATCACCATGACTGCCATTTTTGTTGTTAATTTTCAAGAGTAGAATGTTTGTGGAAAAGGGTTATGCTTTTGATAGTATGTTTAAACTGAATGTAATGGTTATGAAGCCAAAAATTAATAAAGTTAATTCTTTTGCTTGCTTGAGTCTTCCACTTTGTGGCATAGTAGACTAGGACATGTTAACCATGATACTTTACGTAGATCAGTTAATTGAATTGCATACCCGTGTTTCATATTGATTCGAAACATAAGTGCGAAATTTGTGTTGAGGAAAATTTACAAGGACATCATTTAAATCAATTGAATGTAATACAGAACTACTTCATTTACTTCACAACAATATGTGCTATTTATAATTTGTACAAACAATAGGTGATAATAAGTATTTCATTACTTTAGTCGATGATAGCATAAAATAAACATAAGCCAGCATCTATCTAAAAATAAAGGCGGGAGTCTCTCTCAAGTAGAATATTCTCGAATTATTGGAAGTCTGATGTGCTTGATGAATTACACATGACCAGATATAGCCTATACAGCTAGTAAACTGAGTAGATACACAAGTAATCCATGAGCTGACCACTTAAAAAAAATAGTAAGGGTACTAAGGTACTTAAGATATACTCGTATCTATGAATTGTGTTATACCAGATATCCAGTAGTCATTGAAGGGTATATTGATACTAATTGGATATCTGATATAAAAGATTCAAAGTCCACTAGTGAATTTGTGTTCATGGAGATGCAGTTATATCATGGAAATCCTCTAAATAAACAGTTATAGTCAAATCTACCATGGAATCTGAGTTTATAGCTCTAGATAAATGTTGTGAAGAGGCTGAGTGTCTACGTAACTTCTTAGAAGATATTCTGAGATGGTCTAAAAAGTCGTGCCAACAATTTGCATACACTGTGATAGTCAATCAGCGATTGGAAGGGTATAGAATAACATGTATAATGGTAAGTTTAAACATATATATTATAGACATAATATCATAAGGTAACTACTCTCAATTAACTATATAAGATTAAATGATAACATTATGGATCTGCTAACAAAAAGGTTAAATAGAGAGTTGGTTAAAATTATCGAAAGAAATGATACTTAAGTCCTTGAACGAATAGTTAATACAAATGAAACTTGACCTAGTTGATTGGAAATCCCAAGATTTAGGTTAAAGGGACAACATAATTGTAAAGACTTAATTGAATTACTGTGGGGGATATAATTTCATATGCATTTTTATGATGTAACAATGATGCCCATAAAGATAAAGGATAAGTAATATATTTTTTATAATTTTTGTGCATGGAAGACCGAGCGAAGTAATACGAATTACTTGCAATAAGAAATTACCTATTTGAGAGAGAAAGGGGGTTGCTTTTAAGGAAATTGTATGAGACTCAATTCTTAGAAATTCTCACATGACCAGGAAAATGCTCAGGGCCAAAATGAACATAACTATGAGAATTGAGTTGTGTTAGGAAGAAACTTGTGTGAAGTTTGTCATCGTTTACACAAATGACAGAATAGTTCAAGGACATCATGTCTACTAATTAGTTAATAAAGTAAACATACTTACGTAATGGAAGGTTCAAAGGGTAAAACTTACCTATTCTATGCAGGCTTTGATCGTTAAATTCTATCACCATGTCTGCTAGTTATTGTTGTTAATTTCATTTTTTTGAGGGGATTGTTGGAAAATAATATATTAAATTTATATATTAAAGCAATAGATTAAAGTTAATATATTAAAACAATATATTCAAGTTGAATGAAATTTTAACAACAATTCATAGACTTCAAGTCTAGTCAATTCTATACATAATTTGTATTTGAATTAATTCAATTCCATAATCAATTTGTAGTTACAAATTCTTTCATGGCTATTATAATTTTTTTGTGTTAAATACAAATTTAACAAAGAATTTGAAACCTCTGTTATCCTAGTACTATATAAAGAGGTTTTCTCCTCTTTATTTTTCATATTAAAAATTTGAGAGTTTTTTCTTCATTCTAAGTTTCTCTCTTCTCTTTATTTTAAGAGTTTAGTTCTTAGTAAATCAAATAGTTTAGTTCTTTGTTTTAGTTTGGTGATAGAATTGTGAGCATTCTTATTTCGTCTAAAGTAGTGATGAGGAACCAATAAGCTACTTTAAACTGTTATATTCTTAGAAACATATGCCATTAGTCCTCTTGCACCATAGTGGGAGACGAATTTATTTTAAAGAAATTGTGTGCAACACAGGATTCGGTTCCTTTCAATGCCGCTATTACTTAAACAACAATTCCTTCTAATTATATTGTTACTTTGTTTTTTGTAATGTTTCCTTCCATTATTTTACTTATACAATTCCAGCAGTATTTCTAATTTGCATTTTTATTTTTCCTAGCAAAAACATAATAGTATACACTTCTAAACATTATAATGCAATAATATAATAGAAACGATTTAATACTTAACTCTTAGTCGATACTAATAGACACAACATCTTCAATTGTAAAACATGATTCATTAACCGCATAAAGATAATAATATAACAAAATATCTTCGTTAGTTATAATAAAATGATATAAAACACTCAATAAAAAGAAATTAATAGAAAGATCAAATACGATAATATCTTTTACATGTATCTCTAAATTGTCTAATGCTTCTACCTCCTTTATTTATTGACAAATCATTATAGGTTCCAGATTACTATGTAACCAAATCTTAGTGTAAATCACTACATAATCCATCTTTGCACTTGACGAATTTGTAAAGGAATAAAAAATTTAACTATTGGTGAAGAACACATATTTAGAAGCGACTATGAATATTTGAATAGCTAACACACTTTTGACAATTTGGGAGATAATTTTATACTTATTTGAATTCAATTTCTACCAAAGTAATATATCGAAATGCTCGTTGATCAAATCTTCACAACTATTGAGAGTTTTGCATTCACAATTGTGAGGACTGATGGGTAATGGGTTATAGTCAACTTATTGGATAAATAATTGCCTACTCTGAGTATTGAGTTCAGTTGTGTTGGGCATTGAGTTTAATTTGTTGGGTTTAATATGAATTTTTCTTTTTAATTGAGATGTGTTTAAATAAAATTAGGTTGGGTACAATTTAAATTAATTTATTTTTTCTATGCAGTTTGATGCTTTAAAACTGTTTGAAAAAATTGAAATCTAAGCTACAACACTTCGAAGCGATATGATTTGTTTTAAAATCAAAACCTTAATGAGTACACATGGACCCAGAGTCAATGATTTTGAAAAAGTGATTTCCATTTGATTTTAAGGCTTGTTTGATAGGTTGGGTTTTTCATGGAAAATATTTTCCACCAAAATGACATGTTTGAAAACAAACTTTTCCATGGAATTTGTTTTCCTTCAAACCCCCACGTGACCCACTTTTCCATGGTTTTAAGAAATTGATTTTCTTTTGGTTTTGGG
>NW_019231846.1:372864-395950 GCF_002742605.1 Olea europaea var. sylvestris
ATCCAAAATTTTAATATTTTCTAGGTGAAAAATTATACCAATCAAACATATTTAATTGACAATTTTCAGGAAAATAAGTTCTAGGCAATTCAATTTCCTAGAATTTGTTTTCTTTTCCACTCAAATTCTATTTTTGCAATCAAACGGATCCTTATAGTTTGACGGTTTCCTAGTTTAACCCTATTATAAGCACATGCTAAAAGTCAAAATACTTTTTATATACATATTTCGTGAAATCACAATACTATCAATTTAATCATCATTCATTTCTATTTATTTTTAAAACATTTACCAAACATTTGCTTATTCTTGATGAATTAATATCAAAGAATAGTCAAGTATAAGCATCTAAATGTGAATAACCAGCAAGTGATTATACAGAGATAACATATCTACATATTTTTATGTAATTGGGTTTAAATGCATTAATACCAAAAATTGACAGTCCAAACTGGATCTTAAGTTACCGGGTAGGAAATGCGTACAAGTTATCACTTGTTGGGATTGTATCTTCTGGAGTAGGTCATCCTGTTAAGAATAAAGCTGCTCAATCCCGGGGCCGAGGTGGTAGTTGGGTTTAAATGCATTAATACCAAAAATTGACAGTCCAAACTGGATCTTAAGTTATTGGGTAGGAAATGCGTACAAGTTATCTCTTGTTGGGATTGTTTCTTCTGTAGTAGGTCTTCCTGTTAAGAATAAAGCTGCTCAATCCCGGGGCCGAGGTGGCGTGACCTCGGCCCCTGATTTGATGGTGGCGGACTCCATATGATGCAAGATCGATGGTCGAGGTGGCCCTGGAGTCAAACTTGGGATTTAATCTCGGATTGTGTAGCAGAGTTGTCATGTTAATCGCTACAATCATTTAGTTTCAATTTGGCGATAAGAAGAAAGCTTGTATATCGATCTAAAAATGAAAGCGGGATCCCGGGTTGTGTAGCAGAATTGTCCTGTTAATTGTTACAATCATTGAGTTTCAATTTAGCGATAAGAAGAAAGCGTGTATATCGATCTAAAAATTTCACACTCACTTTCATTTTTGGCCAGGATCAATATAAATTTTAGGCTAAAGTTGCTAAATTGCACATTTTGTCCCCAATTGTTGTGTAAAGCAACAATTATGTTACTAAACATTTTCTCATACAATATAATTTCAACCTTTCATTAATTAATATACTTCGTCTCTTTCTGTTCACGTCTGTTATAAAATTTCTAGTACATTCGAATGGTAGATTGTCTTATAAAAATCTCCTTTGATGAACTTAAATTCGGGAATTAAAAGACACTTAATTCCTCTCTTTGAATGCTCTTGAGCTTGGTAGAATTTTTGTAGGTTTTCTACTGTTGAGTTAAGCCTATTTATTGTAGCTTGACAAATCTAGGATAAGGATAACATGTGGTACAAAAGAGGAGTGTTTCCATTTTAACATTGTTTCCTTAACTAGTTTTTAAAATTAAACCCCTTTTCCTCAATTAGTTTTCAATAATAGAACTTTGTTTTATTATAATTCCCAAAATCACTTTTCCATATCACTAATTCCCTTAACATTTAAAATCGCGAGAATTATTATTTCTCTTAATCCTCAAATTGTAGTCACTTTGACTAAGCCCCTATAGTTTATAGTTTTTAAAATTATAAACCCCTTTTCCTAATTAGTTTTCAATAATAGAACTTTATTTTATTATAATTCCAAAAATCACTTTTCCATATCACTAAAGTACAAAAATAATAAGATATCGATCATTTCAAAAAATGGACTAAAGTCAATTTCTAGTACATTTGAATGAAATGGTCTTTGAAGAAACTTTAAATCAGAAATTTCTTCCAATTGTCAATTTATATGAATCAAACAACGAATGGGAATTCAAGACGTACAATTATAGTAACTAAATCATTTAGAATGATGGATTGACTCACCAAATTAATGTAATGCATCTCTAATTTGTTGGCCACATTCATGCCACACCCACCACGAAAAATCAACCCAAACTTTCAAACTGAAAGCAAAGAGAATTGACTTGTTTGTTTTTAATGAAAGCAATGCACCATACGTAACTATTGAGGCCCTTTGTTTTCTTTAAGGTATGTCGAATTCAGATCGATATATCTAGAATTAGCTGAGGTTCGAATGTGTCGAGACTCTACTTTCTTTTCTAAATTTTGTTGAAAATTATATATGTTCAATATATAAACTGCAGAACTTTGATCCCATTTTTTATGTAGTAAAACAAATTAGAGGCCTGTCTAAATCGCTTGATATGGCTCGACTCGAGGGCGGATCATCCTACACCACAGCTCAATTCGTGACATAATCATGTCTGGGCAAATATTTTGTGTGTGTCAAGCTCCCTATCTCATTCACAATGAGGCTAATAATTCGATAGCTTCTCAAGGATTAATATAAGGGTTTTGCTAGCAGTCATCTGGGGTTTACACCCCGGATTTACACATAGCAAAACTCTTTAATATAAAGATACAAGTTCTAAAGCTAATAGACCATACATAAACTAAGTGATTGATTAGATAGGTTGAAAGCTAAATATCAAAATGTTATTATCTTGCATTCCAAGTCAAAAATTCAGCTGGATCATTTAATCACTACGAATACGTGCATCGTTCGTGTATGAAAGGAGTGAAAGTTGAGTGAAAAGAAGAAAGGAAATGAAATGAGTTTATTTAACTAGTCACATTTGTTTTTACTAAAAATAAGATTTTTAATAGATTTTGATAAAAATTGATGAAATGCATTGTTGAAAAAATTGATAAATATTTGTGTCTCCCATAAAATATGTGGTTAAAAATAAGTTTAAAGAAAGATGAGTTTTAATAAATAGGACAAAACACGCGCTAAATTTAGCTAATAGAATTTAATTTGCAAGAAAAGAAAAATTAATATTTTCAAGTTTATTACAAATGGTACGTGATACAAACTTTATATGAAATAAATTATTTTCTTTCCTCTTTTGTTATACAATCAAGAGTCATCTCAAACTTGTAGCTTTGAGAGAATTTTTAGATGCAATGAAATAACAAGAGAATAAAAAATAAGTTTAAATACATGGTGATTGTGTTGAAATTAAGGGATTATTTTTATAGGTGTGAATTGAAAATACTTTCAATTGATGTGATGGTTAATTGCATCAAATGGTTGTCACATTTTTATGTGCATTTACACTTTTGTGACAATTAATGGTTGTGTATTTATCTACTTTTATTTGATAAATAACGGTGCATGACTTTAGTTTTTACACATGTTCTTAACACGAGAAGGTTATTAACTTTAAAGAAACAGTGTCGATTATATATTCATGTCTCTTTTCCGGTTTTCCCTCTTTGAGATACTTATCTTTAGATGTTAGTCTTTAAATTGAAAAATTATGAACTTGTACATGATATATGATTCTCATTTCTTCTCTGAGGCAGTCCTGAGGGTGAGTAGGTGGTGTGACCGCACAAGGCCTCAACATTGTAGGGGCACCAATTTTTTTTTATATGTAATAATTTTACAATTTAAAATTTTTATTATTATGTTAGTTAAATGGCACAATATTTATGAAAAAAAATAAAAGTGGAAAAATAATGACTCTTATTTAACATTATTGTCCTAATTGTATATCGTACTAAGACATTTTATTAAAGCAAGGCAAGTCTAGGCTCCTTTGTCGATAATTTCAGTTTGATATACTTAACTATTTTTCTAATTTTGAATTATCAAAAAAAAAAAAAAAAAAAAAAAAAAAAGAAAAAAAGAAAAAACTTTAAACATCTATTTTATCAGCTTAATCCCAAATGCCCAATTAGATTCATTAATTAATTACCAATTCAACAACACAAAGCGCAACCCAAAATCCAAATGACAAAAGTAAAGAGTGAAAAGACAACCTTAGATCACTTTTCTTCATTTATCTTTGTCTCACCCTTTAACCCATGAGGAACGGTCGAGCAGAGAAGAGAAAAAGCTCTGCCGTCAGTTTTTGTTGTTTGCTCTACAATAGCACAACCAACATTGTAAAATCGCCATTTTATTGATGCCAATTGTCTACTTGTTAATTATTATTTCATGATATTTTGTTCTAGAAGGGTAAATTTTTATTACATGAAAGAGGCACCATTTTAAATTATTTTATTGGTGACTGTAAGTTTTTTTTATTTTTATTATTTTTAAAGTTACAAAAGGGACAACATTTTAAAATATCACATAGGGCACCCAAAATTTCAGGGCCAACCCTGTTTCTACTCACAATTATTTCCAAAGCTCTACGTTCTCGTTATTGAGCATTTGGAAAATATAAAATTATGCAAAGGGCATTTATGCATTTTATTTATGTCTTCATGGCAATGAGGAGGTCTCTAGTTATATTATTTCATTTGGAAAATATAAAATTATCCTAGTTATATTATATGTTGACTAGTGGTAAAATAAAATTTTTATCCGATAGATGAATTTTTTTTTTTTGTATCCGATAGATACACATAATTAACGAATGTGGTTGAAACTTTATGTAGAATTGGATATCTAGTGCAAGGATTCAAAATATCTAAAATATATTAAAATATCACATAGGGAAAATCATTTTTTAGATGATTTTAACCTCCCTACAATTCAATTATTTCAATAATATTTTACTTTTCGTTTTTCGATATATAATAAATACTATATAATTATTGTCATTTATGAAATTTGTTTTATTAATTATCAAATAATTAACATTCATATTAACCTAGATTCAATGAATCTAAAGTTAATGTAGATGAATTTATTCATATTCATATATCTAGAAATTTTAATGGGTGTTTAAATTTATGTATTGACAATTAATTTTTATGTATCAAATGTAATATAAAATGATTGTTCATTTATAGTATTTAATCATTACAAAAAATTTGAATCATAGAAATTAAGTTTTCAAAGTATAATTTTCTTCTCTTAAATTTCTATGCTAAATTTTATTTTCTTTAATTTTTTCGATACTCAACAAATCTTCCGAAAAATTGGTACCAAATAGTACTTTTACTTCACTTATAAAGTATTTTAGAATATCGTACAATGCACATTCAATTTTGACTAATATTATTAAATATGTTTTACAATTGAGAGTCTAGCTGTTTCATGAAAAATCTTCATACAAATTTAGCATTAAAAGATCAAATTAGAGTTTTAAATTAAGTTAGAAAGAAGCTAATGGCTTCAAAATTTTTTAGTAGGATTCCTTAATTGGTGAAAGTATGTGCCTGTTATATAAATTAATTATGGTAGCTATTTATAATTTAATAAGAGACAAAATCCATCATAATAGTAAGTCTCAACTTATACATCATAGACATAATACTGTTTGACAGTTGCTCTCAAGTAGAACAACACTACTTGAATTATCAAAGAATAGCATAGCGGATCCATTTACAAATAAGTTATCTAGAAATAATAGATTGTACATCGAGAGAAATGAGTATAAAATCTAAATTACTGGGTCAACTTAATGGAAACATTAGGAAAACTAGTTATGAATTACTTAATGACAAGCACTTTAAATTTTAACTCCTTTCGATTTCTGGGATGTTTATGTTTTTAATAATGATTATATCTTGCAAATAATGCAAGTGGAGTATAGTAGGGTACCATTTATAGAATTTTGTTGAGGCAAATTCTCTAGCTTACTTGTAGAACTCAAAAATGTTTAGTGCCGAAATAGTGAACAAAATAGAGAATGAAAATTTGATATTAGAGATAATGTGTTTGATCTATTTTTTAAATTTACAATAATGGCTTAAAGTTCAAAATATTACGTTCACTGGTTAGCCATATGAGTTCAATAAATTCTTACTAAGGAAGGTTCAAAATGAAAGCTACAGATCGTGATGCATTATATGTTAGCAATACTCTTCTTTGTCTTCCTTATTTTCAATCGATTTCTTCCATTCATGCAGAAGATTGTTGAAATTTACAGGATAACTGTTGACACGCTAAAAGTGTAGCCCAAATCAAATAGCCCAAAGAATGAAGTTCAACTGGGCAATTCAGGATAAAGGCCCAAATAGGGATATTAATGAATGCAGTGGAAGCCCACGAACGTGGTAACACCATCGCCCAAACTTGCAAGGCGCCCAAGATCTGAGCGAATGAAGTGCCTTGCAGTCGCCCAGAGTTATGACCCTGTTCTCGCCCAAACCTTCGAATCGTCCAGGATCTTATCAAACATAAGATGTTATGGTTATCCAAAAGTGCAGTTATCGAAACAGTTATTGAGTAATCTTATCACGTTCCACGATTCAAGGAGTTCAGTTGAAGACGGTTGAACGACAAAGAGTAGTGGCAGCAGTTAGAGACGGTAGTTTCACGATAAATTGGCCACCATGAAGAAAGTGGGCAGTTATAAAGCAATTAAGCAGTTTCTAAGCGGTTGATCACGAAGAGATCATCAAGGGAATATAAAAGGAAGAAAAGACATAGAGCAAAAGACCTCGAATCAAACACTCTCAAACAGAGAATATGTAATTTCAATTTTTTAGTTAAGACTTCAACATTTCTTTTCAGTACTCGTGTGCTTGCGCCCCTTGAAGACATTCTGTTTAAATTCGAATTGTAAAGTCATCGCCAATAAAACACCCCTTTTTGAGACTTTGTATCAAAAAGTTTGTTTCTTACACAATCGTCTGATCCCTTTTTAATTATTAGCGACTACCCGCGCGAAACAATTTGGCACGCTCAGTGGGACATTGGTGTTTGGTGTTGAAGATACAAAAGGTGAAACAATATGCCTCAGAAATCCGATAAGGAAGCAGCAAGTCAGGGAGGAGTCCAGTCTGTGATCGAGCGATATGAGGAGCAGCATAGCTCTCCAGGAACAGATGGACAAAATCAGAGCAATCATAGTTGTTACGAACCAATGACAGAGTTGAGTCCTCGAACCATGCGTGCATTACTCGGAGAACTCACACAAGATGTCGTTCAACAGGTAAATCTACGAAATATTCATAATATGAAGAGATTTACCCAGAATAAGAATGCACATTATGACAATATTGTCAAACAACTGAATGCTTTGAATGAAATAATGAATAAGTTAGTAGGTCAAATTTGTCAGCCAGTTGTGCCTCTTGCAAACTGCTTTCAAACCAAGAAAATTGTGGGACATAATCCCCCAGTCCTAAGTTTAAATCAAGGGGTAGAACCACCTTTTGATCTCTCTAGTTCAAACCAGGGGGGTGGTGTAATACCAAATCAGAATAGTGGCATTGGTATATCTAACTTGGGGGGTAACCTAAATGTAAGAGATAATGTCCTAAATCATGGGCATAATACCCCACATGTTAATGATGGAATAAATGTTCAGGCTAATGGTAATAATGGCCCAAATCATGGCAACTTTGTTGCCAACCAAGGACCAAACATCAGGCCTCAAGCAAATCAACCGGTCAACCAACCTATAGGAATTCCATATGACCCCAACGTCATGTTGAGGAATCAGATTATGGAAATCGTATAGGACCAGATGGCTTTTGGAGTACGTCTTGTCATTAGGCCGACTTACACAAAGCTATATCCTGATTGGGTAGACCAAGCATATCCATGGCCTAGAGGGTATAAAGTACCAGAATTCTCACTGTTTACTGGTTTAGGAGAGGTGTCTACTCTAAAACACATAGGGCAATTCACACTACAAAGTGGTGACGTAATTGATTACCATAAAATGAGGCTGTTCACTAGTTCATTAATAGGAATAGCCTTTTCCTGGTTCATCAATTTGCCAGCAAACTCTGTTCAAACATAGCAACAATTGGAGCAATTGTTCCACACTCAGATTTATAAGACTGAGTCCGAAGTTACTTTGGTCGATTTGGCGAATCTACGTCAAATGCCAAACGAATGGGCAGAAGGTTTTCTTCAAAGATTCAAGACAGCAAGAAGTAAATGTTTTGTACCTTTGCCCGAAAAAGAGTTTGTCAAAATCGCTCAAGGTTGTCTAAACTTTGATTTGAAGAAGAAGTTCCAAGATAAGGAATTTTCTGATCTTTTCCAATTGAGCACGAATGTGATTAGGTATGAACGATTAATAAGAGAAGAAGAACAAATGAAAAATTCTAGCAAGGGGACTTATTATAGAGACCTAAATTTTGATGATCATACCATTAATGAAGAATATTACGATCAAATCGAAATGTGTTTGGCCGAATTAGTTAAAGGAGACACATATACTTGTCATATGATGGCTAAGCCTAGACCGTCGGGCAAGGATGAACCTATAAAAGATGGAAATATAAAGGCTAGAATGTTCTCGTTCGATGTAACCAAAGCTGACCTTATATTTGATAAATTATATAAGGATAAGCAGATAAAGCTGAGCGATAAGCATAAATTGTGAAGCCCTGAACAAGTTAAGGGTAAAAAATATTATAAGTGGCATAATGCATGGTCACATTTGACTAACAACTGTTTGATTTTTTGCCATGTGTTACAGGATATCATTGAATCAGGACGAATTACGTTCGAGGATAAGAGGAAGATGGCAGTGGATGAAAATCCTTTTCCACAACCACTTGGAGTGAACATGGTGACGTCTAGTTTTAAAAATAAGTTGCTAAAATTCAAGTTGGTTATAGATGATGGAGAAAAAGACCCTAGACCACATCCCAGTGTCTTTGAACGTATCAAAGGGAAGGAGCCCAAAAAGGATGAAGACGTCCTATGTGCAAGATGCAAAAAAGAAGTGAGTGCAAATACAGAGAAACCAGGGATATGACAGCATTACCATCGCCCTAGTTTTTCCCCAAACGCTCAGCTTGGTAGAGGACGGGGTACATCGTTCTATAAGGGACCGTCTTTTGAGAGGCAGTTCAGGCCAGTAAATAATGGGAGAACATTCAGACCGCAACCTCGCCAACCAAATGTACGACATTCGTTCAAGTATAAGGCTAGAAGGGTAATACCTTTCAACGAGATGACTAGAACCCAACAAAGGCGTTTTCAACGGAACTATGGACGAATGATGAGGCAACAACAGGGAATGCTACATCCTAAGACACCTAGATTACTCGAGGCAGCCAATCAAAATGTTCTCAAAGACAGTGAAGAGACTGGTAGACTTCTTCTGGGAGGTCGAAGTTTGAGCGAGACAGAAGGGATGGAGAATATCCAGATCAGCCCCTTACTATTCAGTTTGGTACGTTACCTCCTGTCGTGGCTAATAACTATTTACTAGCCAATAAGTTCAAGAATGAAGGGAAGGGAGAAGAAGAAAAGGAGGATAACGAAGAGGAAGCATGCATGCTGGAATACGAAGAAGACCAAACTTCTAGAGAGGCCTGTAATGGTGAAGAAGATGATGGTATGATAGATATCGAAGAGGAAATCGATCTGAAAGCAGAAAGGAGAAGAAGATGAGTATCGTACAATACTCTGTTGAAGCAACAACATCGAGAGAGAGTTCGTGATGTAGACTTATTGGGAGAACCATCTGGGCGTTCTTTCGATTATTACGTGCTGTACGGGACGCCCAAAAGGAAGAAGAGAGTGCCTCGCTCTGAAAAGTATGGATCACCTCCAAGAATAATGTCTCCTCCCACAGGTTGGGTAACTGAAGAAGAAGCATTAGAAAACAGTAAAAAGGAAATTTAGGAGACAGAGGCTCAGTGCAATATGCTGCACATTGACTTATCACAAAAGGGTAACTCGACAGAGGACAAGCAGGAAATGGAAATAGATGCTACCGAGAAGGTTATTTTTAAGCGACTAGCCATGAAACTGACCAAACACTTGAGGCCATTGTACGTTAAAGCTCTAGTTAACGGCATACCTGTGGCAAAAGTGCTTGTCAATAATGGAGCAGCTATAAACACCATTCCATCTAGGATGATGAGAAAATTCGTAAAGACAGAAGGTGATATGATCCTAATGGAAGTCATCTTGACAAGTTTCAATGGATGAGCAACTTCAGCTAAAGGAGTTATGCCGTTGGACATAACTATAGGAACAACTACTAGGACCACAGTCTTTTTTGTAATAGATGGCCCCACTAGTTATAATGTGTTATTAGGAAGAGATTGGATACACGGAAGTCGCTGTATACCCTCATCGCTCCATCAATGGCTAGTTTTTTGGAATGACAAGGGCGAAGCAGAGGTGGTGCAGGCCGATCATAGGTCTTTTGTTACAGAAGCAAACTTAGTGGAAAGGTTCATGTACGAAGGAAATATGGACCTGTCAGAGTAGTCCAAGATGGAGAAGAAACTCATATTTTCGCGTAGAGTGAAGAGCCGTTTTCGGTGGATGCACTCACTGAAATGTTCAGTCAAATGAGGCCAAACATAGTGGCCCTAGAGGAGCCAGTAATTGGCAAAAGAATAATCAAGGAGTTTTGAATGAGTTCTAAGCAACAAAGGCAAATGGCCGATATTCAGGCCTTCAAAGCCAAATTAATGGCTTTTAATAAAGAACGTAAGGACAAGGTGAATGAAGAAGAAGCCTTGGGAGCATTAAGAGATAAATTAACAGTATTCGAGTTTGAACAAAGTGTTGGCCGAGAAGTCAATAAGGTGGATTGTTTAGAAGAAAAAGTACCTACAAGGGAACTGGACGACGAAGTGATAAGGATTGCCAAGCCTGGATACGCTCAAGCACAAGACCCCCTGATTAAAGTGAATATTGGTAATGAAGGAGAAGATCGCCCAACGTTCATCAGCCAAATGCTCGATTAAGAGGTTAGTGATAAATTAATCGCTTTATTAAAGGAGTACAAAGATTGTTTTGTTTGGGAATATGAACATACGCCTAGTTTAGATAGAGATTTGGTGGAACATAGATTACCAACCAAGCCTAATTTTAAACCTCATAGGCAACCTCCTAGGCGTTTCACTCCTAATGTACTCCTTGAAATTAAGAAAGAGATAGAGCGATTATTAAAAGCAGGCTTTTTTAGAATGGCCAGATATGTTGAATGGTTGTCCAATATCGTGCCGGTATTAAAAAAGAATGGTAAGCTAAGGGTGTGCATAGACTTTAGGAATCTAAACATAGCCATACCTAAAGATGAATATCCAATGCTCACGGTAGATTCTTTAGTAGACTGGACTGTCGGACATGTAATGTATTCCTTCATGGATGGGTATTCAGGATACAATCAAATTTATATAGCTGAGGAAGATATATACAAAACTGCCTTTATATGCCCTGGATTTCTAGGATGTTTTGAATGGGTAGTTATGCCTTTCGGCCTGAAAAATGCAGGAGCAACTTATCAAAGGGCAATGAACCTGATTTTTCATGATATGATAGGTAAGTTTGTTGAAGTGTATGTAGATGATATAGTGGTCAAATCCATTAAAGAAGAGGTCCATTTTGAACAATTAAGATGTTCATTTGAGCGAATGAAGTAATATAAACTAAAGTTGAATTCCTTGAAATGTGCATTTGGTGTTAATGCAGGGAATTTTCTTGGTTTCTTAGTACACAAAAGGGGGATTGAACTTGATAAAAATAAAACGAAGGCCATTCTAGAGGCCAAACCACCTGGCAACAAAAAAGAATTGCAAAGGTTTCTAGGCCAAGTAAACTTTTTAAGACGCTTTATTTTTAACTGTGTAGGGCGAACTAAAGCTTTTTCGTCGCTTTTAAAGTTGAAAAATCAGGACAAATTCGTCTGGAAAGAAGAGCATCAAAAGGCTTTTGAAAGCTTAAAGACATATTTATCAAGTCCACCAGTGTCGGTGTCACCATTCCAAGGATGGATAATGAAAGTGAATGTATCGGCTGAAAAAGAATCAATAGCTGGAATGGTCGCGCAGGAAGACAATTTGGTGAAGAAAGGACGATTTACTACTTGAGTAGACGGTTAACAAAATGTGAATGTAATTATTCTGCTATTGAAAAATTATTTCTTGCATTGTATTTCACATGTACAAAATTAAGGGCTTATTTACGACCCGTAACCGTTTATTTAATTTCTAAAGTAAATTTGGTTAAGTATATGTTCTTTCGCCCTATTTTGCACCAAAGGGTAGGCCTTTGGACATTAGCTTTATTAGAATTTGAAATACAATACATACCCCAAAAGACAGTAAAAAATCAGGTTTTGGCTAACTTTCTGTCCGATCATCCATGCCTTGACATACCTGAAGAGATTGAATTAGAAATCAATTCATTCGAAGTAAAACCTTGGGTTTTGTATTTCGATGGGTCAAAAACCTCTAAAGGTGCAGGAGTATGAGTAGTATTGATAAATCCTTTAAGGATTTGCTACAAGTTCGTATTCACTTTGGATAGGATGTGCACCAACAATCAAGTCGAATATGAAACCTTAATCGTGGGCCTAGATTAATGATAGATATGGAAGTAAAGAATGTGATCGTTAGAGGCGATTCTCAATTGGTCATTCACCAATTAATTGGTGATTTTAAGTGCCAACGTGATTCCATTATAAGTCTATATGAAATTGCCCAAGAGTTGTTACTAGAATTTGACCAAGTAGAGTTTCAATGCGTTAATAGGATATATAATGACGTGGCAAATGAGTTGGCCCAGATGGCCTCAGGGTACTTGAAGGTTTTAAATTGGAAGTCTAATTACGAGTATGGAACAATATTGTCTGTGGTACAAAGAAGGGCGAGAATGATTGAAATTCATTGCATACAAGATGAAGATGTGATAGATTAGAGGGCAGAGATTAAAAGGTTCTTTAAAGAACCTAATATAGGAAATAGTAAAAAAATGAAGTTGCTTTTGCTAAACTATACACTGATAGATGAAGAATTGTTTAAGAAATGCTCTGATGGTATATTGCTAAAATGTGTAAGTTTGCAAGAAGCCAGGATGATCATGGCTGAAGTGTACGAAGAGATATGTGGAGCTCATCAAGCTGGCCAAAGGATGAGATGGTTAATTATTAGGAATGCATATTTTTGGCCAAAGATGGGAGAATCATGTGTTCAGTATGCAAAGAGTTGTCTAGCATGCCAAAAGTATGGTCCAATACAAAGGGCGCCAGTATGAGAGATGGCACCTATTATGAAACCTTGGCCGTTTAAGGGTTGGACGATAGATCTGATAGGGAAGATTTATCCCCATCATCCAAGCAACATACCTTTGTTATAGTTGCAACTGATTATTTCACTAAGTGGGTAGAAGTGATACTTTTAAAGGAGATCACCCAAAAGAATGTCATAGAATTTATCCATGATCATATTATTTAAAGATTTGGAATTCCACAAACTTTGATGGTAGATCATGGAACTTCTTTAAATGGAGATCAAATGAATGAATTCTTGAGCGAGTTTGGAGTTAAATTAGTAAACTTCACACCATATTACGCTCAATCCAACGGACAAGTAGAATCTTCTAATAAGATTCTAAAAAATATCATAAGAAAAATGATAGATGAAAATGTCAAAAATTGGCACGAATGTCTTAACAAGTCCAAATTATAGGACGTTGCCTAGGTCAAGTACCAAAATTACTCCTTTCCAACTTACTTATGGACAGGAGGCCGTTTTGCCTATGGAAATCAACGTACAATCGATCAGAGTGTGTTTGCAACATAAGTTAAGTGGTGATGAGTATACCGAATCACTAGTTCAAAACTTATTGGAGTTGGACGAATTAAAATTAGACGTCCTGGATAGATTGCAAGTTCAAAAATGAAGGATGACTAAGTTTTATAATAAAAAAGTTATAGTCAAGTCATTCAGCCTGGGCAAATTGGTTTGGAAAACAATACTCCCTTTGGATAGGAAAGATCCAAAGTATGGCAAGTGGTCGCCCAATTGGGAAGGACCATATAAAGTAAATAGTGTATTGCCTAATGGAGCCTATCATTTAAAAGATTTAGATGGCACCAAGCACATAAAGTTCATTAATGGCAAACATTTGAAAAAATATGTTCATTCCTTATTGAAAAGTGAACAAATAAAAGCGTTATCAAATCACGTTGAACGATCGTAAATAAAAAAGGGCCAGAGCGAAATATGCTCAAATAAATTCCTTTGTTATCAAACGTTCATTACAAAGTTGCAAAATACAAAATACTAAATGCTCTATAAGTTACAATTGAGAGCAAACTAATCTCTAGGTCGATCGCCAAGTACAAGGGTGAACTGACCTTGATTGCTATCCTATCGCACTGCTGCAAAGGCAAACAGAGAGGTCGAGAAGCACTCTCAGAAAGCAGAAGGGAAGAAGAAACACCCTCACATCTCCTTCCTAAATGCATCGCTGCAATAACGGGCAAAGAGGTTGAGAAGCACTCTCAGCAAGCAAGGTGACTTGCAGGCATCCTCAAAAATTGTCTTCCGTCATCGAACTCCTTGTAAGGAATATGGAGACGACGGGAAGAACTTCGCTGGCAAAAGAATATTTCTTATATCTCGCATACCAAAGGTGACATCAAAAATGATGGCGAAATGGATGGATCAAATGATCCATTTCCATGGAAGACGAAGGTTTTGGATCGATTGTCAAAATACCAAACAATGGCAGCAAATTGGTTTTGAAGAAAAGAATGGAAATGAAAATGACAAGTGTAGAATATAAGTGCATTTATAGGGGCCTGAAGGTGAAGAGATAGAATATGAACAGCCACATTCGTGCCTAGTAACTGGAATCAAATGGCCCGAAGTGTTGGGAAAAGAGACAGAAATACGAAGAGAAAATGTGCGTGAATCTTAGCATAAAGCAGTTAAATGCTTGGGGGGTTGACGATTAAAGACAACGTCAATAAATACACAAGAAGACAAATTAGTCGTTCATTAATGATAATGGCTGCTGATACGTTCAAAATTACCAATGGACATCAGTTAAAGGTTACAAGGGGAAAGTTAATACGAAGTTACAAAAAGAAAAGTTAGGGCATTACATGTCTTAATTACAATTCGCCCCAGACCGAACGAATTCTTTCCCTAAGTCTCCCCCAATCCTCGCTCTGCCGAGAAGAAGTGATATCCAATTCAGCTACAAAATCATCATCAACTCCCAGCTTCTTGTACTGCTCGACCAAAGACTTGGTTCGCTCAATTCCTTGGGAGACATTATGCTTTTTAGCAGCCATTCTCGCCTTGCAGTCGTCCATCCTTGCTTGAAACTCCTTCATCTGTGCAGCCAAACTGGTCATCAAAGAGTCTTCAATCATAACTTCGGAAGAGATTTTTTTCAATTCGTCCTCAGCTTTGTTGATCTCCAGAAGCAAAGACTCTCTTTCAGATACAGCGCGAAAATATTGAGTACTTTTGGCCTTCAATTCAACATTTTTGGCCAGCAAGGAGAGAATCTCAGAATGGACAACTTTCAACGTCACTTTAAAATTAGCAGAAAGATTGAGCGACGGAAGTATCAGTGCTTGCGCCAACTTCGCACTCAAATGCTCAAGCTTATCCTTATGTTTGGCAGCACTAGCCTGACCGATGTCCATATCCATAAATGACACATACTCAAATATCGACTGCTTGAGGAACTTCAAATCTTCCTCTGAAAAAGCAGAAGGATGATCGGTTGAAGCAGGGCGAGACGTCTTGACTTGCCCCCAGGAAGTGAACAAGTCCTGGATGGAACGCACAATCTTATCAGCATCCTGCAAAGAAAATTGTCAACATTGAAGGTTTTCACTACAATAAACAAAGTGGAAGTAAAAGTGAAGCAAATATTACCACATCAGCAATCTTGGGAAGTGGTATATCCCCAGCCATATCTGCCACATGTGGCTCCACCACTTGTGAGGATTTCTTCTTGTATGGGCGAGAAGACTTTGTCAAAACGGGCAAACCCATGGGAGCATCTGCAGAACTCAAAAAGCAACAAATAAAAAACCAATAGCACAAGCAAAGGTAAAACATCAAAAAATGTATTACCTTCTGGTTCAACGTTTGGGGGGTTGACGCCCTGGGAAGAAGGTGACTCATCCATTGGTAGTGATGAGGATTCCAGGACTGAAGGTTTCTCTTTAAGTGTAGTCCCTTTATCAGCTGGTTTGGATGAAGCAGTCTCAGCAGAGGATGATGGAGCAGGAGCTGCCAACACCAAAGTCTTCAAAGGAGAGGCTGAACTTTTCTGAGAAATCCAAATAAATCATCAGCACATAGAAAAGTTTCAAGTATAGAAAGGTATGCTTGTGAGTAAACTAATTTAATTACCTTTCTCCTGACGATAAGAGGAGTGTCATCATCATCTTCCAAAATGGGGATGCTGAGGCTGGCCGTTTGCGGCTTGTGGCACTCTTAGTTGTAGTGGGCTTAGCAGAAAGAGAAGTAAATGGATGAGCAGACTGTTTAGCACGAGCAAGGGAGGAAGGACTCCTAATGGACACAGGGGTGACCAAAACAGGAGAAGTGGAAGAAATGTTTGGTTGATCCAGTGAATGGAAAGTACGATTGGCACCAGCTGCAAACAATCTGCGCTTCACTGATGGTCAGAGTTGTTCAAAAAAGGGATGGATGTCATGGCTAGGATTGAAGGGGGCTAATGAAAAGTTACTTGTCAAAAGAATATTGGGAGCATCTATAGCTTCTGCTTCTGCCTTATTAATGGTGTCGAAGCGATCTATCAAATTTCTTGAATAACAAGGGGGAACAGGCCAAGTTTGGCCAAAACCAAGTTGACAAGCAAAAAATTGGGGAGCATATATTTTAACCCCAGCTTTGGCATTGATTCCAGTCAAAATATCATGGAACAACTCCCTCCTGGTCAAAAACTGAACCCAAATGAGCAGAGAGGTGCTCACACTGTCTAGGGTGGATGGGGGTTGCACATAATCTGGAGTTAAAGGAGGAGGAAAAAGAAAGAAAGAAGGAATTGAATTCAAAGTATAAAAGAATGAAAAGATGTCCCTTCTGGACATATTTATAGGGCTCAGTGGGTCAATAGCTAGCTCGTAACAGCTAGCAGAATGAAAGGACAAGGATAGAGCACCAAGTGATGAAAAATATGTTCTCAACCACATTTGAGTGAACCAAAGAGGCCCACTTCCAGTGGGAGATGCACCATTCTTCAATTGGAATTGAAGAGAAGCCATGCCTCTATAGAGGGCAGCCAAAAATAAAGAACACAAATTTAGAGGCCTACCAAGCGCTAATTTGTGCGCTATGGGTAAATAGCTCATAGAAGGTTTCATGCTTGGCACACACAGAATATATTTACAAAGCCAAATCTGAAGAAAGGCCACACGCTCAGCATGGGAAGGCTCAACGCTCGAGTGATTATAACAGCTTTGCAAGCTTGAATAAGACTCGGTGAGTTTTCTGTTAAATTTTGGGGCGACACCAGAAATCAAAATACCAGGGAAAATGGTATCGCTCAAAGGTGGCAGATTTACTAGGGCCCCAACATCCCTTAAAGTAATGGACATGGGACCAAAAGGGAAAACAAAAGTATTATACTCAGAGGACTAAAAACTTAAAGCAAGAGGAAAAAGTGCTGGGTCAAAAATTGGGGGTTGAAGAGAGATTTCTAACAAATCAGAAATCTTAGCACTATCAAAAATTGCCTTGGTAGGACCATGGCCCACAAGGCGAGCATGCCATCTACGGAAAATAACATCAGATTTAGGCCAAGTGCGAATACCTCTTTCGCGAAGCGACCTCAATGGCAAAGAGTTCAGAAATGGAGGGTCTTGAGTACAAGGCAACAGCTGGCCCACCGCCACTTGTTCGACGGCCTCGGTGTTGTTGAATGAAGGACCTAGATAGAACTCATTGAGTTCGGCATTGGCTGGTGCAAGGAAGTTCGGAGTTATATATGGCCGAGTGAGGATTTTCTGGAAGTCTTCGAAACTGAAAGAGTCACCAGATTGGGTTTGTGAAGCAGCCATTGAGAATGAAATAAAGTTTTGTTGAAGTTTGCTTGAGAAACGTAGCAGAGAAGCAAGTAGATGAACAGTAATATTGCGAGAGAGAAGCGCAAAACAATGGGGCGTGATTTAGTGGTGCGATGAAATGCGCGTGTATTTGGGGGTTATAAGGGTTTGCAACGTCGCGCCTTTTCAGGCTATGGAAGGAAATAATGATTGAAATTCTTGAGAATTTCAAATGTTACTGGAAAACACAAAGTGAATATGGCAAAAATTAATAATTGGTATTAATTCTGCCATATTGGGGGTAATTGTTAACACGCTAAAAGTGTAGCCCAAATCGAATATCCCAAAGAATGAAGCCCAACTGGACGATTCAGGATAAAGGCTCAAATAGGGATATTAATGAATGCAGTGGAAGCCCACGAACGCGGTAACACCATTGCCCAAACTTGCAAGACGCTCAAGATCTGAGCGAATAAAGTGTCTTGCAGTCGCCCAGATTTATGACCCTGTTCTCGCCCGAACCTTCGAATCGCCCAGGATCTTAGCAAACATAAGATGTTATGGTTATCCAAAAGTGCAGTTATTGAGTAATCTTATCACGTTCCATGATTCAAGGAGTTCAGTTGAAGACGGTTGAACGACAAAGAGTAGTGGAAACAGTTAGAGACGGCAGTTCCACGATAAGTTGGCCACCATGAAGAAAGTGGGCAATTATAAAGCAATTAAGCAGTTTCTAAGCGGTTGATCACGAAGATATCATCAAGGGAATATAAAAGGAAGAAAAGACATAGAGCAAAAGACCTTGAATCAAACACTCTCAAACAGAGAATATGTAATTTCAATTTTTTAGTTTAGATTTAAACATTTCTTTTCAGTACTTGTGTGCTTGCGCCACTTGGAGGCATTCTGTTTAACTTCCAATTGTAAAATCATCGCCAATAAAACACCCCTTTTTGGGATTTTGTATCAAGAGGTTTGTTCCTTACACAATTGTCTGATTTCTTTTTAATTGTTAGCGACTACTTGTGCGAAACAATAACTTTTATAGGCGTGAATTAAAAATGGTTTCAATTGGTGTGGTAATTAGCCTTGGCTTTTTAAACACAAAGGGTGTATATCATAGAGTCATATTGTTTTGAATTGGGTGTGATTAAAAGTCACAACCTTTTGATAGGTTGCAACTAGACCATTAAATTTAAAAATGTTTGATCTAATGGTCCACATTAATTTATGTCAAAACATGTTACAATTTCTGAAAGTCAGTTGAAAATCTATAAATATGGACCCTAATTCCTTATTTTCTACACCAAATCAATTCAAGAAAATTTGATTCTCTCATCTCTTCTAAATAATTTGTTGTTTATATTTTGCTGAAATAGAATTACATCCGAATTATTTTTAAAAATAAACCTAACAATTTTAGTTTGTATCTATTTCAAGAGATTTGCATTCACATACTTCTCTTCATTCATCTCCTTCTAATTTCTTCATTTTAATAAATCGCGATTTATGCGTATATTCATGTATGAATCATGATTTCGGTAAGTTAAAATTCTATTGATATTTTGCACCAATAAGTTCGCTCTTTTTTTTTTTTTTTTGGGTGCTTGCATAAACATATTTTTAATTAAAAGGAATATAATCATGCACCATTTTTCCAACAGATTGTACGCAAGAACCTACAAATTCGGACAAAAATAATAATTATTGATTAATTAAGAAATCCAAACAATGTGGTGGCCTTTCAGAAACCTAATGCAAATGCTAATAAAAATTGTTTATCTATTTAATAATTAAATACTCTAAATTAATTAATTAACATTATTAAGCCCTATTTTGGGAAGAATGAGTTTTTGAAGAGTAAATTTTTAGGGAATTTGTAGTTAAAAAGTAGGAAGCTTTTTGAATTTATATGGAGAATATTTTATTGTAAAAATGTGATATTGAAAATGAGGATGAATTTTTTTTTTTTTGAAAGAATGGTTATCAATTGATGCTCATTAAAAAGAGGTTTTTTTTTGTTTTTTTTTGTTTTTATAATGATCTTTTCAAGAATGTGTGGTTAAAAAGTAGTAAATAGTTTTAGATTTATGTGCAAAATATTTTATTATAAGAATGTGTGATTGAAAATGATTTAAAAAAGAAAAAAAAAGAATTTTTGAAAAATGGTAGACAAATGGGGACTTAATACAAACACTTTTGAACTTGTGTTTGTCTTCTTCTATCTAAATCCCTTTTGGCATATTCGGGAAACGACTTCTTCTAGAATTATGGCATTTATTCATTCAAACAAACAATGAACCAGAAATTTACATCTACCTTTTAATCCCTCGTTACAACATAATTGCATACAAAATTTATTGGTCAAACAAATAATATCGAATCAAACAAAAGACACAGAAGCCTAGCAAAGCCCCCAAAAAAAAAAACATATATGTGTGTGTGTGTCTTTTTATTTTTTATTTTTGTTACAAATAGAGACTATTCAATCCAATGGTCCACCAATGTGGACTAGGAATAGTAGCTCTTGCATTTTTCCACATCCATTGACTTCTTGGTATCTCAAAAACATTGGATTCCCACTAAAATATTTCTATTTTCTAAATGCACGCGTTTGAACAAAAAAATAAAATAACTAAAATTACGATAATTTATTGGTACATAGAAGTTTCTTCGCTTGACTAAATCTCTGTTTGACTCTCATTCTTTAAAATTTTTTTTTCTCATTCAATTCTAAAAACACATTTTATGAAAAACATCAAAATGCTTCAATCTCAGCCAAATATTAACGAATCAATATAGGTTCTTTTTTACTATACAGCCTATTTTTAGTGCAAATCACCGCATCAACCATCTTTATACTCAACAAACTCATAATGGAATCAAGAATTTGACCACCATTAGCAAATGCATACTCAAAAGCAATTTTGAATATTTGAATAGCTAAACACTTCTTAATTTGACAATTTGGGAGACACTCTTGTACTTATTTTCATTCAATTTCCACCAGAGTCATATGTCAAAGGCTCATTAGTGTTAAATTTTTAGTGTCCATTTAAGTGATCCATCAAATATTCTATCAATTAACAATAAAATCTAACAACTAGTTAACAATAAATAATAAATAGGGCGGCCTAAATAAAAAAATTAAGAAGCAAATAAAGAAAATATACTATTCATTTACATTTTTAAGGGAGTTGGGCATAAAGTAGAACAAAACTATTAGGTCTAAAGTGCTGGCAAGCTTAGCGTCCAAAACACCATTTAATGGAGCTGTAATTAGGGTCAAGGTGCCGGGGTTAGCACTGTCTTTGGATGGAATCAAAGTCAGCTCAAAAAAATCAAGATGAGGGAAAATCACCCGTCAGTTGCCAAGAAGACAACTCGATCGATTTTAGCAGTGACATGACAGCCCGTTGACCACCTACTTTTTTCTTGAGCGAATTGGGTAACATGGTGAAACCCTAGTCGTGATTTTTTGAATTTTTACTATCCCAGACATCCTCAAAAATTTATAATC
Source organism: Olea europaea var. sylvestris (assembly GCF_002742605.1). Lineage (NCBI taxonomy): Eukaryota > Viridiplantae > Streptophyta > Magnoliopsida > Lamiales > Oleaceae > Olea > Olea europaea. The sequence goes on from NW_019231846.1 coordinate 394,154, forward strand.
AAGCCATATTTCGTGTCTATGGTATGTTGAGCTTCTATTAATTTAAGAGAACACTTTGTTGAAAATCAATTACATAATCCATAATTCTCTTGGCTCAACCACAAGATCAAAAGACCAAAAGATCAAACACTAACAAAACTTTTTACCAAATAGTCTTCAATGTTCTGAAAATCTAGAGACGTGACTATAGTTTCAGCTTGAGAAGAACGTGTTCGTTCTTGATTATCCACAAGGAAAAAAGAAGTTCAGATATTCTAGAGCATTGTTGAGTGCACAACCGAGGAGTTCATCGGTGATCACAAGTTGTGAGTCAGAGTCTACTAATATTTATTTGTGTCTGGACCGATTCTGTAAATCAAATATTTTCTAGTAGATCTTATACTAGCAAGGAGTGCTCGGAGGTTTTTTTTTTTTTTTTTTTTTTTTTTTTTTTTCTCTTGAAGAGTTCTTCAAGGGGGTTTCCTTTGTAAACAAATCTCGACGTTAATTTACTTTACTGCCTTGATCTGTATGTTTGATTGACTACTAAGGTTTAATTTGATTAAATTTCATCTAGATTCATTAATTCATTAATTTTATTTTTACATATTACACCTATTCACGCCCTTTTAGGCATTAGTCAGGTCGAACCTTATTTATTTTAATTGATCTTAGAGCCAAATTTCAGTTCTTGACCCAGTTTAGTCTAGATGAGTCAATCATTGTTTGTTCCTCCATATTTTGATAGAGGCAATTATGCTTACTAGAAGATGACAATGATAGCCATTTTAAAATCTATGAATGAGAGAGTTTGGATGACTATAGAAAAAGGGTTGGACATCTCCATCTACATCTGTTGGTGGTCAAGTTACTCCTGCAAATGTTTTCACTTGAACTAAGGTGAGTTAGTTGATTGTAACTGGAATAGTAAAGGTTGAGTATAACAGGAATAGTAAAGAATTATAAGCCATCTTTATGGTTATATCATCTTAAGAGTTTAAACGAGTGTCTATGTGTATGATTGCTAAGAAAACTTGGAATATTTTAGAAACTACACGAGGAACTAAGATTATGAAAAAATTTAAGCTACAGATGTTGACTACTAGATTTGAGGAAATTAGGATGAAAGATGATGAATTTTTTGAGATTCTATGTTAAACTGAACGATATAGTGAATTCTAGTTTAAACCTAGGCGAATGATTTCTTGAGATCAAAACTGTGAGAAACGTTCTAAGATCCCTACCTAGGAGGTTTAGATATAAGGTTACTGCTATTGAAAAAAGCAAAGACCTAGATCTAGTTAAGATAGAAGAACTTGAGGGTCTTTCCAAACATATGAACTTAGCCTATCACAGTCTAAAGCAACAAGTCTTTAGACCTAAACACTGTTAAGAAAGAAACTAGTGATACGACTGATGGCGACACTCAAAAAATGAGGAGTTTTCTTATTTTATTAAGAAATTCAAAACATTCTTTAAGAGCAATAAGAAACCTTTTGAGGAGTTTAAGGGTGACTCTAATGAATATATGAACGCTAAAAAAGAGAATAGAGATAGTAAGGACGCCAGGAAGAGGTCTCAATCTGTTAGATGTTATGAGCGTCAGGTTTAAACATAGTAGAGTTGAGTGCTCAAGTTATAAGAAAAGCTATGAACTCTATTTCACTAATGGTTAAAGTGTGAATTCCAATTCTAAGGAGGCTCGAATTTTCTAGCTTTCAATTCTATAATTAAGAATGAATTTGTAGAGGAGAATGAGAAAGTTGAGGACTTAGAGCAATCTGACTCCTCACAAGAAGGATCTGACCATGAAAGATA